>NW_023664415.1:0-5000 GCF_015228065.2 Penaeus monodon
GGAAAAGCCGATCCTATGGTGGGAAATGGGGAATCTTGGGAAAGATCTTAATTTAAGTCTCACTAAGTCTGGCTGCTGGAATTCCCCTATTCCCTCCTTGGACTAATCAAGTCGAGCTGGGTTTGGTCTCAATTGGGAAAGGGGAGAGATCCGAAGCAGAAGTCGAGAGAAATTTCTTCAGCATATTTCTAAGTACCAAGGATCAGATGCAATATTACAAATGGTTCAAAGTCTGAAAACGGTGTGGGCTTTGCAGCAGTTAGCAAAAGGGAAAGACTGCATCTGGCAGTCTTTCTCTAGCAGCCTCGATCTTCACTGCAGAGTTTACATGCCATCCTTGCAGCAGTTAAGATGACTAGAGATCTTACAAACCATTCTATTGTGATATATGCGACTCTCGTAGTGCCTTGCAAGCAATCAGAGTTTAAACTCATCACATCCAGTAGAAAAGGGAGGTTCAAGATTGCTTGCATGATGTCAACACTTAAAAAGATAACTCTGTGTTGGATGCCAGCGCATGTTGGTATCAGTGGGAATGAGCGAGCTGATCAGAAGGCCATGGCAGCTGCCGCTCACCCTTGTGATGCTCGTTTTCCTCTCCCACACACCGACCTGAAACCCAGCATCAGGAGTGGCTTCGTGATAAGGGAAGGAACAATGGGGGCATACCTCTTGAAACAAACTGCGAGAGATTAGAGATGACCTTGGCAGTTGGGTGACTAGCATCCATCCCAACCAAAAAGTGGAAGTTGCTTTAACAAGACTAAAAATTGGGCACAAAAGGGACTGACTCGTGGGCCAATGATGGCTAAAAGTGAAGTACTTTGTGAGGATGCCAAGAGAAATTAACGATCGCACTGTAATGGAAAGATGTGCAACATTCTCAGACCAAAGACTTTATGTACTTGTCTCCCCCATTTACATTGATTGGGGGAGGATTGTGATATAGGGGTCTTATTAGTTTCCTTGGGAGACTAATATTTTCAATAAAATCTAATCATGCATAATGTTTATGCAATAATTTTATTTACTTAGACATATATTTATGCTTTGATTTTAAATATATTTGATGTTATTTGTAAGATATTTATTGATAGATTTTTAAAGTTTTAAATATTCTAATATTTCTATTTAACAAGGCATTCGCCGCTAATGACCTTGGCTGTTGATGCGGCAGATAATTTTAAATAATCAATCATCCTGCGTCGAGCGATGCGGGGGAAAAACCGAATTGTTTGTGTGAGAGAAGGTTATGGTCTTCGAGATACCACCTTAGTCGAGTGTTTATGATTTTTTCGAAAATTTTACCTAGTGTCTCGAGTAGACTAATAGGGCAGTAACTCTTGGGGTCAGTGGGGTTTCTTTTTGTGGGCTTGGGAATGAGGGCCACTAAAGCAGCCTTAAAGGGAGAGGGAAAATAGCCGGAAGCTAGAGAGGCGTTGTAAAGGTGAGTCAAAGTTGTATAAGGTTATCAGGAAGGTGAATATAAGAGCGTTGCGTCCGATCTGTGAGGAGCTGGAGCCTTACGAGAACCTCTTTATTTTTTTCCTCACACGAGATGGGGGCAATGAGTTCGCAGGTGTCGTCCAGCCTATCCAGTCAGATAATTGGTTCTGGGTTAGTTTCTACTCTGTTCTCTTGACTCCAGGTACCAATTTCTTGAATTTTTGAGTGAACAGGGGGTGAGGAGGGTGAGGGTAGAAAACTTGGGCCCAGTGTTCTTTAGAAATCTTAAAAACATCCACGGGGTCTGAGACTTTTACATTATTGTGATTGGGGGGGGAGAAGGAGGGGGAAATTACTACCATTAAGTTGTTATTTTTTTGCCAAAATTCCCGTGGATTGCGAAGTCTGTTGCATTCTACTTTTTTAACTAACCCTTTTTCCAATATTTTTGTCGGTCGTTATCAAGACTGTCGATGACACGTTATCGATAGTCATCGAACATGGTTTAAAACTGTTTAAATTTTGGGGTGAAACGACTTCGAGAACAGGGCAGGAGACGTTTTTGTCCCTTTCAGATGGCTGAAATGATATGCGTGTTTTATACCGACACCTGGGGATGGTGCTCAGCATAGTTGAGGCGATACAGGCGAAGATGTAATTCCAATGCCATCTATTGTTTGAGGAATCAAGTCCTTCAAGATTAAATTCAAAGTTATGATATGTGGAAATTTTTTATTATGATGGGTATGTGGTCTGAGCAAACGTTCGCCGGGTTGTAGGTGCGTGTGATAGGCAAGTGCTGCCCTGTTCCCGAAGATGTAATTCCCGAGATCAGGGCGGCCTTTCCTCTATTTGTGTATGAGGTGAAGAATCGGGTCCTATGTGTAGTGGAGCGTTTGGTTTCAAAGATGGAATAGAGTTGCCTACCATGAGCATTGGTAGTGCTGCGGGTTAGTGTCGTGTGGGCAGCGTCGGTATCTCCGGCAAGAAGACTGGGAGGTTTGTATAATTAAATAATTTGTTAAAATTTGCAAGAGGTAAATTAGTCCTAGGTTTTATATAGGCAGTGGAAAGATAATGGGGCCCTGTGGGTGAATAACCTGAATGCCATGAAGTCAGGGTGGCTGAATGAGAGGGTGAGAAAACTCATTGCATGATGGTGGAATTACGAGGATACAGGAACCCATTTGCTATCCGTCCCTGATTGCCTGGATGTGTAACCATAGTGCCGAATTCTATAGCCATTAGTAATGGACCTCTAGGCCTAGGTCCTCTCGGTATAAGTATGACCGTCCCAGCCGGAAGTGACTGACACAGCTGGAGGAAGGATGGAGGGAGCGAGGTGAGTCATCGGTCCCGACTGCTACATCATACACACAATATATATATATATACATATATACATATTTATACATATAATACATATATATATGCATATATATAATATATATATGTGTGTGTGTGTGTGTGTGTGTGTGTGTGTGTGTGTGTGTGTGTGTGTGTATGTGTGTGTGTGTTTGTGTGTGTGTGTGTGTGTTACGCAGCTTCCAAAAATATGTATTAATAAACTAACTGGTTGTTTACATTCAACCGATCACACTCTTTGTTACAAACTACTTAGGTTGCCAGATGTACAAAAGTGGAACCCAGCAAGTGTACAGAAGTATGTATATATGTATATGTTTATTTTTATATGTGTATATACATACATATATATACATATGCATATATATGCATATATATGTGTGTGTGGTTATAAAGGTGTCGTATTTGAGGCTGCAAATTCTATAAAAAATATACTGTTTCATTAAAAAAACATTAATAAACTGGGTTCATATTGCGTTCCTTTAATATTATACATGCATAATGTTCACAATTCAACGAAAGTAAGTAATAGTGGCGTGGATTTCATATAAAAAGTTACTGATGATTAAGTGCTTTCAATAAAAATATAAGATTCAGAATTGCATATGAAAAAAAAGATAGAATTAAGAATAACAAAAGAATAAGAAAGATGGTAACAGAATGAACAAAGATGGTAACAGAATGAACATAAAAGATAGAATAACACTGAGTTATCGAAACCTCAAGACAAGTGCTTCGTGGTGTGGTGGATAAAAAAAAAATCCGGCTTTGCATGTATATTATCCGTTTCCTGTGAATACATCCACAAATTTTCGCTTAGGGATGCCTGAAATTATATAATGTCGGGGATAGGACGTGCGTATTTATCGTATTATCGTTATTATTATTATTAATTGTTGTAGTAGTAGTAATTACGTAGTATTTTTTAATCATTATTGTCACAAATTTTAAAAGCTAAACAAATATATTTAGAACTAATAGCGAAAAGTCTCAAAGAATGATTAAATTATATTAATACAGACGTGTCAGCCACCCAGAACCAGCATTTGATTCCGTTTATTATCGATGATCTCGTGAACCGCCAAACACGAGCAAGTGTCAAGAAACACCTGCTAAGTTTTCCCAAAGAAGGTTTCACTTTGGTCCCCGATCCTGGATCCTGCAAAGTAGAAGTCACCAAAGCGGAAAAAAAAATATATATATATGTATATATGTTATATATATATATATATAATATAATATATATATATATTATTTTTATTCTTATTCAATGGTATAGGCTCATGTTTGAGCGGCCGTGGTCACAGCATGATAATTAATTGTAGTTTTTTCATGTTGTGATGATCTTGGAGTGAGGACGTGGTAGGATCCCCAGTTTCTTTCCACGGAGAGTGCCGGTGTTACCTTTTAGGTATTCAATCTCTCTATTTATCCGGGCTTGGGACCAGCACTGACTTGGGCTGGCTTGACCACCCAGTGGCTAGATAGGCAGTCGAGGTGAAGTTCCTTGCCCAAGGGAACAACGCGCCGGCCGGTGACTCGAACCCTCGAACTCAGAGTGCATTGTGACAGTCTTGAGTCCAATGGTCTAACCACTCAGCCACCGCGGCTTCTATATATGCACATATATATTAAAATAGTAAAAAACATTAAAATGACTATCAATCCTCCCAATATATCCCCAATCCCGTCGTCGTCTACACAGGTAGGCTCGGTCACGTTGGGCGCCTCCTGGACGGCTGGCTCGGTCACGTTGGGCGCCTCCTCGACAAATATATATATATATATATATATATATATATATATATATATATATATATATATATATATAATTTATATTTATATTTATGCACACACACACACACACACACACACACACACACACACACACACACACACACACACACACACACCACACACCCACACACACACACACACACACATCATCATCATATCATCAAGGGGCTAACGCCGACGGGGGCGCATGGCCGCATCCACCCTCGCTTTTCCCGCCACGAGGATCCCTCGAGGCGAGTCTCCAGGCAGGCACACGGCCCCTCTCTATCCTCGCGACAGGTTCGTCGAGCTGCCCAAGCCATGATCTCCTAGGACGTCCCAAAGTCTCCTCCCCCCAGGGTTGTCTCGCAAGAGACAACCTGTGGGGAGGGTCGCCATAGGGGGGGGTGCTA
>NW_023664415.1:10000-13850 GCF_015228065.2 Penaeus monodon
CCACACTTTTCAACCTTTTATGGACTGGGTAATGGGCAGAGCTACTAGCCAAAGTAGTGCGGAACAAAAAACTGGCAATTTAAAGGTCTCGGACCTTAACTTTGCCGCGATGTTGCCTCCATCTGAGTCCCCGGGGTCACTGTGGCGGTCTTGATCATTTAAAAATGAGGGAAGCCCCCGGCCTAGAGGTCTCCGGACCAAACCCAAGATTCAGGACTTTGGGGGGCCTGTTAGGGGAACCCTTCATCGATCCATGCTTGCGGCGAGGGGCGTTTAATCACAGAAAATTTACATACCTTGGTGATAGTCCATATCTCTGGGGTTTTCAGACAGGGAAATCAGTAACGGATTGGTCTGGCAACAGGAGCCATGAACTCATCAAAAAGAGCTTTGGAGATGTCGGGACCTGCAGAAGGACCAAGCTGCGTGTCTTCAAAGGGCCTTTATACTTCCGTTTTTCTCTATGGGGCCCCCCCCCCAAACCTGGACGTATCCGCGCCTTGGAGTCTCGCCTGAGCCTTTTGTAACAAGTCCCCCACACCAGATCATGGGGTTTTGTTGAGGCCAGTGTCCAAACCGGCATTACACCGTGAGACTGGGAGGGACCCGTTACATGCATAATCCGGGGTCGCCAACTCACATATGGCCCCCAGCACGCCCCCCTAGGACGACCCCGCCCCTTTAGGTTGTCTCTTGCGAGACAACCCTGGGTGGGGGGAGACCCGTGGGACGTCCTAGGAGATCATGGGGTTGGGCAGCTCGACGAGACCTGTCGCGAGGGAAATTTGAGATGGGCCGTGGCCTGCCTGGAGATCGCCTCGGGGATCCCCGTGGGTGGAAGCAAGGGGGAGGGGCCATGCGCCCCCCCGGGGTTACCCCCTTTATGATAGATGATGTGTGTGGGTGTGTGTGTGTGTGTGTGGGGTTTTGTTGTTGTGGTGTGGGTGTGTGTGTGTGTGGTGTGTGTGTGTGTGTGTGTGTGATAAATAAATATAAAATTAAAATTATATATATATATATTTTATTTATATTTATATAATATATATATATTTGTGAGGGGGCGCCCCAAAAGTGACCGAGCCACCGTCCAGGAGGCCCAAAGTGCCGAGCCTACCTGGAGACGACGACGGGATTGGGGATATATTGGGAGGATTTTAGTATTTTAATGTTTTTCTATTTTAATATATATGTCTATATAAGCCGGGGTGGCTGAGTGGTTGACCATGGATCAAGACTGTCACAATGCACTCTGAGTTAGGGTTCAGTACCGGGCCGGGGCGTTTTTTCCCTTGGCAAGGAACTTCACCTCGACTGCCATCTAGCCCCTGGGTGGTCAAACCAGCCCAAGTCGTGCTGGCCCAAGCCCATAAATAGAGAGATTTAATACCTAAAAGGTAACACCCGGGACTCTCCGGGAAAGAAAATGGGGTCCTACCACGCCTCCTCCCAAAATCATCACAACATGAAAACTACAATTAATTATCATGCTGTGACCACGGCCGCTCAAACATGAGCCTATACCATTGAATAGAATAAGAATATATATATATATATATATATATATATATATATATACATATATACATATATATATTTTTTTTTTCCGCTTTGGTGACTTCTACTTTGCAGGATCCAGGATCGGGACCAAAGTGAACCTTCTTTGGGAAAACTTAGCAGGTGTTTTCTTGACACTTGCTCGTGTTTGGCGGTTCACGAGATCATCGATAATAAACGGAATCAAATGCTGGTTCTGGGTGGCTGACACGTCCTGTATTAATATATATTTAATCATTCTTGAGACTTTCGCTATTAGTTCTAAATATATTTGTTTAGCTTTTAAAATTTGTGACAATAATGATTAAAAAATACTACGTAATTACTACTACTACAACAATTAATAATAATAATAACGATAATAAGATAAATACGCACGTCCTATCCCCGACATTATATATATTTCAGGCATCCCTAAGCGAAAATTTGTGGATGTATTCACAGGAAACGGATAATATACATGCAAAGCCGGATTTTTTTTTTATCCACCACACACGAAGCACTTGTCTTGAGGTTTCGATAACTCAGTGTTATTCTATCTTTTATGTTCATTCTGTTACCATCTTTGTTCATTCTGTTACCATCTTTCTTATTCTTTTGTTATTCTTAATTCTATCATTTTTTTCATATGCAATTCTGAATCTTATATTTTTATTGAAAGCACTTAATCATCAGTAACTTTTTTATATGAAATCCACGCCACTATTACTTACTTTCGTTGAATTGTGAACATTATGCATGTATAATATTAAAGGAACGCAATATGAAACCCAGTTTATTAATGTTTTTTTTAATGAAACAGTATATTTTTTATAGAATTTGCAGCCTCAAATACGACACCTTTATAACCACACACACATATATATGCATATATATGCATATGTATATATATGTATGTATATACACATATAAAAATAAAACATATACATATATACATACTTCTGTACACTTGCTGGGTTCCACTTTGTACATCTGGCAACCTAAGTAGTTTGTAACAAAGAGTGTGATCGGTTGAATGTAAACAACCAGTTAGTTTATTAATACATATTTTTGGAAGCTGCGTAACACACACACACACACAAACACACACACACATACACACACACACACACACACCACACACACACACACACACACACACACACACATATATATATTATATATATGCATATTAATGTATTATATGTATAAATATGTATATATATGTATATTATATATATGTGGTGTATGATGTAGCAGTCGGGACCGATGACCTCACCTCGCTCCCTCCATCCTTCCTCCAGCTGTGTCAGTCACTTCCGGCTGGGACGGTCACTACTTATACCGAGAGGACCTAGGCCTAGAGGTCCATTACTAATGGCTATAGAATTCGGCACTATGGTTACACATCCAGGCAATCAGGGGACGGATAGCAAATGGGTTCCTGTATCCTCGTAAATTCCACCATCATGCATGAGTTTCTCACCCTCTCATTCAGCCACCCTGACTTCATGGCAATCAGGTTATTCACCCCACAGGGCCCCATTATCCTTTCCACTGCCTATATAAAACCTAGGACTAATTTACCTCTTGCAGATTTTAACAAATTATTTAATTATACAAACCTCCCAGTCTTCTTTGCCGGAGATACCGACGCTGCCCACACGACACTACACCGCAGCACTACCAATGCTCATGGTAGGCAAACTATATTCAATCTTTGAAACCAAACGACTCCACTACACATAGGACCCGATTTCTTCACCTCATACACAAATAGAGGAAAGGGCCGCCCTGATCTCGGGAATTACATCTTCGGGAACAGGGCAGCACTTGCCTATCACACGCACCTACAACCCGGTCCGAACGTTTGCTCAGACCACATACCCATCATAATAAAAAATTTCCACATATCATAACTTTGAATTTAATCTTGAAGGACTTGATTCTCAAACAATAGATGGCATTGGAATTACATCTTCGCCTGTATCGCCTCAACTATGCTGAGCACCATCCCCAGGTGTCGGTATAAAACACCATATCATTTCAGCCATCTGAAAGGACAAAACGTCTCCTGACCTGTTCTCGAAGTCGTTCACTCAAAATTTAAACAGATTAAACCATGTTCGATGACTATCGATAACGTGTCATCGACAGTCTTGATAACGACCGACAAAAATATTGGACAAAGTTAGTTAAAAAAGTAGAATGCAACAGACTTCGCAATCCACGGGAATTTTGGCAAAAAAATAACAACTTAATGGTAGTAACTTCCCCTCCTTCTCCCACCCCAATCACAATAATTAAAGTCTCAGAT
>NW_023664416.1:5000-13846 GCF_015228065.2 Penaeus monodon
TAAGTAGATTAAAAATTAAGCATAAACATTATGCTCTAAGTGTATAAAATTATTGAATAAACATTATCCATAATAAAATTTTATTGAAAATATTAGTCTCCCTCAGGAAACTAATAAGACCCTCTATGTCACAATCCTCCCCCAAAACATTTTTCAGTGTATATGGGGGAGACAAGTACATACGTCTTTGGTCTGAGAATGTTGCACATCTTTCCACTACATATGCGATCGTTAATGGCTCTTGGCATACCTCACAAAGTGCTCGACTTTTAGCCATGAGTCAGTCTTGTGTGCCCGATTCTTAGTCTTCCACTTTTCGGTTGGGATGGATGCTAGTCACCCAGCTGCCAAGGTCATCTCTAATCTCTCGCAGTTTGTTTCTGGAGGTATGCCTCCATTGTTCCTTCCATCTATCGCGAAGACAACTCCAGATGCTGGGTTCCAAGTCGGTGTGTGGAAGAGGAAATTGAGCATCACAAGGCTGAGTGGCAGCTGCCTTTGTCTTCTGATCAGCTCGCTCATTCCCACTGATACCAACATGCGCTGGCACCCATCATAGAGTTATCTTTTTACGTGTTGACATCAGTGCAAGCCAGTCTTGAACCTCCCTGTGATGTGATGTGATGTGTTTAACCTCTTGACTGCTTGTAAGGCACTACGAGAATCACAATATATCACAATAGAATGGTTCATAAAATCTCTAGTCACCTTAACTGCTGTAAGGATGGCATGTAACTCTGCAGTGAAGATCGAGGCTGTCAGAGAAAGACTGCCAGATGCTTCTGCTCACTGCTGCAAAGCCCACATCATTTTTCAGATTTCGAACCATCTGTATATATTGCATCTGATTCTTGGTACTTAGAAATGTACTGAAGAAATTTCTCTCTGATTTCTGCTTCCGATCCCTCCCCTTTCCCAATTCCGACCAAATCCAGCTCAACTTGATTAGTCCAAGGGGGAATTGGGGAATTCTAGAACAGCCAGAACCCTAGTGAGACTTAAATTAAGTTTCAATAGGGTTCACTAGGATCTTCCACAAGATTCCTCATTCTCACACCATAGGATCGGCCATTCTCAAGAGGGTTGAGAACCAATCTGGATGTAGGAGATCCCAGAATCCTTTGTAGTCTCGTGTAGTGAATCATGTTCATATAGTCATGGTGGTTCATATAGTCATGGTGGTACAGGGATTCCACAGGTGAAGACATGAAAGCCCCAGTACAGATTCTGAGAGCTTCATTATGAACTGAGGCCAACATCTGGAGAACTGTGAAAATTGCAGATGAATAAGTCTCACATCCATAATCAAGCTTACAACGAATAAGTGTTTGGTAAAGCCGCAGAAGCGTTATGCGGTCTGCACCCCAAGATAGTTGTAAAACCAGAAAAATACAAAGTGCTTTTGTAGCCTCCAATTTTAACTGTTTGATGTGAGGCACCCATGTAAGCCTTGAGTCAAAAATTAGACCCAAGTACTTCATTTCTTGGACAAATTGTAATGGGTTTGCTCCTATATAGAGGGAAGGATAGAATTTTCCTCGTTTGTGGAAATGTATAGCATGGTCTTGCTTGGGGAAAATTTGAACCCATGATATGTTGCCCACTGTACAACCTGATTTATTGCAGCTTGCATGTGTCCTTGCACATCCTGTAAGCCTCATCATGAGCTGTACAGTGTAAAGTCATCCACATACAGATTACATCAGACAGCATTTGGAACAACTTTTACAACTTTTATGTCATTTATAGCAATGGCAAACAGGGTTACACTTCCCACCCGAACTCTAACCTTCCTGTTAGCAAGGAAGCTTTGTATGGAGGTAGGTAATGCTCCTCTTAAACTAATGTCATACAGCTTCAAGAGTATGCCATGCTTCCAAGTAGTATTGTAAGCCTTTTCAAGGTCAAAGAAGACTGTTAACACATGACGTCGCTGTGCAAAGGAATTCTGTATAGCAGTTTCCATCTTTACAAGTGCATCTATAATCTATCTCAATCTTCTAAACCCATATTGGTATGGGGTGAGCACGTTTTCCTTTTCTAGCAACCATGTCAACCTGAAGTTTACCATTTTCTCCATCGGCTTGCAGATGCAGCTGGTGAGAGAAATTGGTCTGTAATTTCCTGGTGTGGAAGCATCCTTGCCAGGTTTAAGGACAGGAATGATTATAGCCTCTTTTCATGTGGATGGCACTGTACCCTCCCTATAGATCTTATTGAATAGGTCCAACAGGAATTTCTGGAAGCTCCACGTTGTATGGAAGTTCTGCTGCAGTCCTACTGAAGAATGACACTGGGTGTCATTCCCGTTCAGCCTGAAGAGTGGAGAATTGGGCAATGTAAGATGCTCCAGAGGAGATTTCTGCCATGGATTTAGCTAGCTCATTTGCAACATCTTTTTTGTCTGTGATGATTATGCCATCTATCTTCAAAGCATGTGGTGACAGTGATGTGCTCTTCCCAGTGATCTTAAGCACCTTGTCCCATACCCATGCTAACATCAAGATTACATTGCTGGGGCGTCGTTTTAACTACCTTAATGCAGCTTTTCTTGCTCTGAGAGCTTGTTGGCATTCATCAGACCACCATGGTACCGGAGGTCGACGGTAATGCCCGCTACTTTTGGGAATGGATGCTTCTACTGCAAGGTGAATTTGTGATGTGAAGATTTCAGTCCACAAGTTCAAGTCACCATCTATGCACTCAATTACCTGGAAAACTATTCACCTTCTGCCAAAGTATTGAAATCTTCCAAGAGTAGAAATGGTTGTGGCAACTGCCCAAGTAGATCTTCCAAATCATCCATGTTAAGATTATGTGGAGGAAGGTAGATAGATGCAACAGTATAAGGTCGTGTCAAGCCTATTCTCACAGCCTTCACCTGCAGTGTTGTACTGCTACTCCTCCATGAGGTCCCATAAAGGGCTTAAATTTGGAATCCTCTCAGGGAAATTGAATGATTTTCCCTAGTCATAATCTCTTATAGGAATACACAAACTGGGTTACACGAAGCTATCAGATGTTGCAGTTCTTCCCATTTTGCATGAATTCCCTGACCTTTCCATTGAATTAGGTTATCCAGTTCTTTAAACTACCTCTTCATAAGGTGAAGAGATAGTTCATTAGTAACATTGGCAGCAACTTTGGTTATGGTTTGGCCCACACCTTTAGGCTGTCCCTTTCCTGAATCTTGGGATAATCTTTTGAGGGGTTGTTTTACCCATAGAACTAGTTTCCACAGGCTTCCTTTGACAGGCTCAGGATTTCTTTGCCTGGGCAAAGGACAGACCTAAGCCTTTGCTTCAGGGGCATTCTGTCTAGCAGTGGAGGCCCCTGTGGATGTGGTGGCAGCTGAAGCTGTCACCGTTGAGGCCCCTGGAGCCCTGCCTGACGGCTTCAAAGACTCCATTTGAAATGAGTCTTTTGAACAGGATCAGGATTCCCTTGCCTGGGTAAAGGGCGTACCTGAGCCTTTGCTCCAGGGGTATTCTTCCTAGCAGTGGAGGACCCTGTGGATGTGGTGGCAGTTGGAGCTGTCACCATTGAGGCCTCTGGAGCCTTACCTGATGCCTCCAAAGACCTTACTTTGGGAGAAGTCTCCTCAATAGACCCTTCACTCCTACTCTGTTTCTGGTGGAATTCACCAGAGGCAGTTTCAGCAATTGGGGACTGAGGTTTTAAGGAAGTGGCAGAGTGTGCGGTGTAAGAAGCACCGGAGGGCAAGGGTTAGTGGGAAGGAGGTTGGGCTAGAGCTGAAACAAAGGATTTACCTGGCTGTGCAAACAGCACACGGTCACATTGCGTTGCCTCTGGAAAATTAATTTTCTCCTTGCTCCTTGTTAACAATACTTCTTTTTCAAATTTTTACCTTTTATATTGCTTTGAAGAAGCTTCATGAGCTTCTTTGCAGTGATAACAGCATATTGGACCTGGACTGTTGTCATCTCCTTGTTGACCTGTTGTACCACACTTTACACATACTTTTGTTTGTCCATTTTCCTTTAAACAGCAAGAGTTGGCTCCATGCCCATAATCCTGGCAGTGGAATCACCACATAGGGTTGGGCATATATGACTTTACCTTGAGGTGGTACCATGCCAACTTAACTGATTCTGGAAGGACGAACGTGTTAAAAGTTAGAAGGAGAGCTGGTGTCGACTGTTCCAAACAATCAACTTTCTTCTTGAAATGTTTTACTGCCACTACATTTAAATTCTCTGGTTCCTTTAACTGTTTCTCATCAGAATACCTCATCAGGTTTCGGGAAAAGACAATTCCCTTACACTGATTGATGATTTTGTGAGGAGAACATGAAACTTGAGCCCCAGGGATGTCACATATCGCATGCAGACGGCCACTCTCATCTGGTGATGAAACCACAACTATCAGGCTACCATCTCCCTGTGGGGTGATGCAAGGATCACGTTGACATACCTCAAATATTTTCTGATATACTTAAAAAATATGAACATCCATGATTGATACACCATCAATGGTCTTCAATACTAGATACTTACTATAAGAAATACTTTTTTATTTAAGATTTCCTTATGGATTGACTTTTCCCTTTCTTATCTGGTTTGGGAGCTCGGGAACGATTACAATTCCCATTCTTGCCCTTTGGAAGCTGGAAAGGTTCCAGAGTGACAACATCGGAATGGTCGGGAATGAGTAGGTCGCCAGGGAGAGAGCTAGATCTTTGTAAATTTGTAGTACTCATACAAATTAGAATTCTTCATTTCCTCACACCCCCACCCACCATTAAGTCCAACGAGGGGAAGCTATAGTTGGGGCTCAAAATCTTCCAACAGTGACAGGGGTAATGAGAAAATATACGCAGCCACTATTACAGTAGTGACCTATGCACTACCGACTGAACAGTGCCTGTTTGACCCTAGCCATATTTGACTAGCCGATTGACTTGACTGGGCCTTGATCAAGCCTTCTTACCAGAATAAAGGACCAAGGATGTGTGTCTCTAGCTGCAGGCCGCAGCGTGCAGCATCGCTCAACCTCCTGGTAATATTGGATGCCACGCATGGCAGACACATGTGGGAGTGTTCTTCCTGGTACAAGATGGAATGAACTAGGGGAGGGTGCACCATCCCCTCTCATAGGCCTTGGTGCATCAGGAAGCCATTTTGTCTCATCCCTCACTGGTGACTCTCCAGTATGGATAGCCCTCTGGTCCGGCTTTCCAGTTCATTGGGACCTCAAGCCCCCCCCCCCACCGCGGCAAGGCGGCTTCCATTAGAGGGGTCTCGAGGGGGAATGTTGTAGCAACGCATTGCATCATAAATAATGAGGCAGGGAAGTAAGTCTTCTCTACAGTCTATCTAATCCTTGTCATAGATAGTCTGTGGACAATTCCACTACTTGAGAGAGGGATGAGGTTGGCCATGAATGGGTTTACCAGTGAAGTCAGTCAGAGGAGATAATGCTTTAGCTTGGGAATCGGGTGTAACTAACAAAGCGGGAGCAATCAGCATGCGGCTGTGGAGGGAAACTTCGCCTACTCGTATTTGGGGGCATTGTTGGAAGATGAGAGTGTTGTCAGAATAGGATCATAAAAATTGAACGCATTTGACTGGGGTGAACAGAATACACCAAAGGTTTGTAGAGATGTGGCCAGTAGGCATTAAGGAGGTGATAGTAATAGTGTTCAGAGCCAGGAAACCGGGGAAATTAAAATCGGTGGATCTAGTTGATAAAGGGACAAGTCTCACTGCCCATAATAAAGGTTCAAAATCTTCATTACTGGCCATGGTAAGCCTGGAGTTCGTTGGGGAGGGAAGTGGTCCACCTGTGCCCATGGCTCCCCTGGACAGTTCATGACTAGTACAAAGTCGAGGGCTGATGCCCATGATAAGGGTGATTCCCAACAGTGGGCCCCAATCTGCATCTCCTAAGGCCCCTCACCACAATGGGCATCTGGATTACGGGGGTATCAAAATATTTTTTTTATTTAATTATTTTTATCATTATCGTCTTAATTGTTTATGATGATGATGATGATGGTGATGAGGATGATGATGAAGATGATGATGGTGATGGTGATATTGATGGTGATGGTGATGATGACTTGTTTATAATTATTATAATGGATTGTTTACCTGCAGTAGAGAAAATGAAATGAGGAAAGTACCGCGAAACATAGTGTCCTCGGAAAGAAATATATAATTAGTAGATGTCCATTGTAGTACATTACATCTTGTCTTATCACGTTATACATTGTTTTTAATGTTCACCATTCCTGAAGTAGATTTTTTTTCATGGACTACATTCCTGCCTTACAGAGAACATCTACCGCTCCTCAGTCTTCCATTCAAAACGAGTGCAATAATCCCTTTCTCTGAATTACAGCCATTGCTGTTGAGGATTATTCTTTGAATGCCATTCACTGGAAACTCGCGGAATATGTGCGTAAAATCGATCAATTGTCTTTTATATTTTTAAAAATTATATGCAGTGAGCGCATTTCTATAATCTGAATTAACAAAAGATACATTTTATTTATCATATTTATCATATTATCATCTAATTTTTATTTTCCACTTTTGTTTCATAATAAACATGCTTCGAGGAAGTGTGAAAGATCACTAAAGTCATCATGGGATGTTCAGTAATGCAGTGAATGAGTTAATAATGCATCATTCATCTTCCTTTTACAACCCTGATATAAGCTATAAGTCTTTACTCCGAAAGTCGATCACGTGGTTGATTGTTATGGAATCCGGAACCAAGCAGATAAGGAGGCGATTTATAAAACATTGCTATTCTCACTTCGTAATCCTGCAGCCGTATTTTTAACGAGACACGGTTCAACCCGCGCTCGAGGAGTTAACAGATATAGACTAGTTAAAGTAGAAGATGCAACCTCATTTACTACACTAGTGAACCCTGAATGAAACGTATGGCATCTCGGTTGTTTGATTATTTCCTTATATATATATATATATATATATATATATATATATATATATATATATATATATATATATATATATATATATATGTAGTATCTATAGCAGCATGACCCCTACAACCTGAAGCTATGTCACATCAAGTCCACAAACTTGTCCTTGCACTCTAACCAGCTTCTAAATATAAAAATAAAAGTAAAGCGTATATGTATATATGTGTGTATATATATATATATATATATATATATATATATATATATATATATATATAATATATATATGTATATTATATATATATATATATATATATATATATATATATATATATATGTATATATATATATATATATATATATATATATATAATATAATATATATATATATACACATATATATTTATATTTATATATATATATATATATATTATATATATATAAATATATTATATACACTATATCATGCGATGTATGTTATCATTTTATAAATATATTTATATATATATCCTATATATATATATATATATATATATAAATATTATATATATAACACATGTTTACCTCACTCCGAGCGGCGGATTCGGTCCTCCCCGATTGGCTGGCACGCCTGTGGGGAACGAGGGTATCGGGCTTTACATCGGCGCGGCACATAAAAGGAGCACCAGCCAAAAATTATGCAGTTGTCTTGTGACTTTTGACTTGTGTGCTCCCTTCCGCCATGTGACCTCGCCTGCTCCGCTGGATCCTCTCTCTCCCCATGCTTCTGTTTGTGCATATCTTACTATGTGTATGTATTGTAGTGTAATTGTGTGCCTCTAGCAGTAAAACCTTTTGTATTTTTCCTCTGATGTGTTTCTGTTGACCTTGACTGCTCGAACCCTTACATTGGCGACCTTGCCAGGATCAGACGGTCTGGAAATAGGCACCATGAGGAACTACTGAAGGAAGATGAAATGTTGGGCCTTTAAGGCATGGCCTTTTTACACTACATTCAGGAGCAGGAGATGATCAGACGCTAGCAGCTGGCCCTGTACTACCGGAAACGGGAGATACAGAGGCAGCTGTGGGAAGAGCAGCGTTGCAGGAACCACGAAGAGGACAGGCGTTTGGAGGCAGAGGAAGCGGTATGGAGTAACGTGGGTCCCAGCTTTTGAACTTGAACTGGCCCTACTTACGTGAGGGAGCATGTCGTCCGGGTAACGCAAATCCCGGGAGTAGAACGCTGGCCACAGGAGCGACTGACCACGATGTCGCACTTGGACGCGATCCGTCTGCCTAAGGATCCGTCGCGCGGGAAACTTGTCGGCAAGTCGGACAAAAGCGTAGGAGACTCCCGGGGAAAGGCCGTCGGAAAAAAGCAGGCGCGGTCGAGGAAGCCTCAGCCGACGGTGAAAACACGCCAGCGACTGCACGTAAGTCGGAGGGGTTAGCCGCCGTTGCATTTCTGCTTGTACAACTGGTGGGTGTGGATGTACACCCGAACGACCAGTTGGCGTGGGATGCCGCCCAAGGATATGGTGAGCATCGGGCTGTCGGAAGAAATACCTGCTGAAGTCGCACACGTAAGAGCCGCCTGCCCAGGACGCCCCGGAAGAGCCGCCTGCCCAGGACGCCCCGGAAGAGCCGCCTGCCCAAGACGCGCCGGATGAGCCGCCTGCGCAGGAGGAACTGTCTGCCCAGGATGCGCAGGAGGAATTGCCTGCCCAGGACGCGCAGGAGAAATTGCCTGCCGTGGACGTGCAGGAGAAGCAACTGGTGGGGTTTGGGTATGCACCCGAACGACCATTTGCGTGGGATGCCCACCCGAGGAATTGGTGGGATCTACTGCCGGAGAGTTACACGCCGAGGTACCCTGGAGGAGCTGCCTGCCCAGAGGGCCGATGAATACTGCCGGGCGCATACAAAACGTAAATCCTTTTTGTATGTT
>NW_023664417.1:0-13846 GCF_015228065.2 Penaeus monodon
CAGCGCTTGTTGTTGGTCATACATGCTTTTTATTAGTTGGATGATGGTTTTAAACTTCATATCGTTCATGTTATTCCAGAGGATATCGTGATCAACAGTATCAAAAGCTTTCAAGTAATCGATGAAACACAGGTATAGGTCTTTTTGATGTTCTCTGTTTTTTCTCTATGATCAATTTCAGATTAGAATCTGGTTTCTGGTACCTTTTCCGGGGCGAAAACCTGCTTGTTCGTCTGCAATTTCTCTCTTAACTTCAACTTCATTCTTTCAGCAATAATTTTCAACAAATTTTGCTGCTGTGACTTATTAATGCAATTGTCTGTTATTGTTGCATTGGAGTGCGTCACCTTTTTTAGGTATGGAGTAAAGACTGATTTTACCCAGTCTTCTGGCCATCTTCTTTCATTCCATATTTTTGTACAAGTTTGTAGAAGAAGTATTCAACACTTTCGCCAGCATTCTTAATTAGTTCTGCTGTTATTTCATCTATTCCCGGGCTCTTGTTATTCTTTAATTTCTTTTAGGCTTTTATACTTCGTCTAGCAGTGGCGGTGGTTCATCTTCGCTGTCATTGAGTCTAATTAATGTTGTTGTTAGATCTTTATTCTTTTTGTATAGGTTGGAACATATTCATTCCATCTATCTTTGACTTCTTTTCCATCCATAAAACAAGTCCATCTTCAGTTTTGATAGTGTCCATTGTAGGTTTAAATTTTCGTGTGATGTTTCGTACTCCTTGGTAGAGTTCTTTAGTTGTCTTATTGATAGAACAGTTTTCAATTCTCTGGCAATGTTCATTTAAATATTTTTCCTTATCTTGTCGCAATAATCTTTGAATTTTTGTATTTTGTTTTTTGTAAATTATTTTTCAACTGGATTATTGATACCCTTTGATTTTAGGCATCTTCTTGTTTCAATTTCACTTAGTGTTTTTTCAGATATCCAGGGGGAATTTGTTTTTTTCTTTTTGGCGATAGTTTCTTAAGCAGCGCTCAGCAAGAGTTCTTTTCCTTCTTCCCACAACTCATTTGGTGTTTTATCATCTTCACATTGATTGAGTATTTCAAATTTGTTTGACACTGTAATTCTGTAATTGTTATCAAGAGTTTTGTAGTCGAGCTTTAGAGGTGGTGTTGGACGCTCCATCTTTTTGAGTCTTATTTTAAAGTCGATAGTTAGTAGTTGGTGGTCACTGTTGCAGTCGGCACCAGGTCTTGTCTTGGCATTTTTTATGCAACTTTTCCATTTTTGGTTCAGCACAATGTAGTCAATTTGGTTGCGTGTTCTTTTGTCTGGTGAAAACCACGTGTACAAGTGTCTTGGGTGGTGTTGGAACAATGTATTGGCTATAACTAGATTATTTGTACTACAGAATTCAATAAAATCTTCACCTCTTTCATTTATATCTCCAAGGCCGAATTTTCCACAGTGTCATTTTTTTAGATATTTTTTCCTACTTTGGCGTTGAGGTCTCCCATGATTACTTTTACATCTCTGTTAGGGATTGTGTCTAAAGTTTCTTGGAGAGTGTTATAAAAATTTTCCATTTCTTCATCACTTGCAATGTTGGTTGGTGCGTAGCATTGTATAATACTAATGTTATGAGGTTTTGCTTGTATTCTGACTTTAAAATGCGATCATTTATTGGGCTGTACCCAATTAGTGCATTTGCATTTTTTTTCGTGAGAATCATAGCAACTCCGTGACTATAATTTCCTTCTTCTTTTCCAGAAAAAAGAACTGTCTTGTTTTCTTTAGTTTTGAAACTTCCATTACTTTTCCAATTGGTCTCACTGATTCCTAGTATTTGAATGTGTATCTATCATTTCGTTATAGACGTAGTAATTACCCATCTCTTTCATTTCCTTACGTTCCACGTTCCGATTTTAATGTTGTTTATTAATTGGACATGTTTTCTTGATCTCTTTGTCTTCCAGATGCAATATTTAACATTGTCAGCTGGTTGCCCACTGAATAACGCGCCCCTTGAAACCACGCTGACGGGCGATGTGGTTATGAATTATCATTCTGTATTTAATCATTAGTGTAAGAGGTTTGTCAGGAGGAAAATAAAAGTTTGAGTGGAATCCCCCCAGGCTCCTTCTCAAATCGCAGTCTCACCAACAAACTGGGAGGAACTATCTCTGCCGCTTTAAAACAGTTACACTGTTAAACGCCAGACATATTATTTGTCTGATGAAACCAAGTAATCAGTAGAACGAAGGTGTTGTCACCAGATATCCATTGCCCTGCTGCCGACAGTTTCACCGCAACCCTGGTCATAGGGAGCTAATAGGGTGCTATCCTGTTCAAGAACCCCAGGGGCAGTTTATTGTCTTACCGGACAAATATATATATTATATATATATATATATAGATATATATTATTATATATTATATATATAATATATATATACTATATATATATGTGTGTGTGTGTCGGGTGTGGTGTGTGTGTGTATGTAGAATATGCATATATATATATAATATATATAGCTATATCTACATATATATATATATATATATTATATATAATATATATATATATAGATAGATAGATAGATAGATATAGATATGTGTGTGTGTGTGTCGGTGTGTTGGTGTGTATGTGTGGGTGTGTGTGTGTGTGTGTGTGTGTGTTGTGTGTGAACAAGACATACCAACCTTACATATAGATACATATATTATATTATAAATTGGTGTGTGGTGGTGACGTGTGTGCGCGCGCGCGCGGCGCGTGTGTGTGTGTGTGTGTATGTGTGTGTGTGTGTGCGCGCGCGCTGTGTGGTGTGTGTGTGCATGTGTGGGGTGGGTGGCATATAGTATATAAATATACATACATCTATTATATGTATTGGGGACAAATATACATGCATACGTACATACATATATACTATATATATATATATATATATACATATATAATATATATATATATTTATATTATATATATATAGATATATATATTAGATAATAATATAGATATTTATATATACTGCATACATGTGTGTGTGTGTGGTGTTGTGTTGTGTGTGTGTGTGTGTCGGTGGTTTTGTTGTGGGTGTGGTTATGCATATAGCATATACAATCCAGACATACACACAGCTTCTCTTTTAACGCTAGGTTCATGTCTGAGGCCGCCGTGCTTGGTCACGCATGATACTAAAGTTTTCATGTGGTAATGCTCCTTGGAGTGAATACGTGGTAGGGGTCCCCAGTCCCTTTCCACGGAGAGTGCCGGTGTTGACTTTTAGGTAATCATTGTCTCTAGTCTGTGAGGACATTTAACCAAGATTTTCTTTCTCGGCTACAAGACAAAGGTAAAGGGCATCATGCAACTATCTTCCCCTCGGAGAAAAAGGCGTAAAACCCCCCCTTCAGCCCTTTCTTCACCCAAAATTCCGTTTGGGGATGCCGAGGGGACCGGGGCCCTCCCCCGCCTCCCCTTAAACAGGGGGAACACGATCAGTCGCGCTTTTTGCTTTGGTCCCCAAATTTTTGGGGGAGATCGCAGCCAATAGATAGCCGTTTTTTCTGGCTTGAATAAATCCTCCCCAAGAAATGGGTAACGTGTCATCATACTTTACAAATTATGACGTTTTTTTAACGCTAACAGACATTTCGGAGAGGATAGCGAATCCATGATCGAAACAAATTTTACGAGAAGAAAAAAAAATGTTTTTTTCTCCTGTTGAAACCATGCATACACAAAAAACATATATATATACATATATATAAATATATATATATATAATATAATATATATATATAAATAAAGTGGGTTGGGTGGGTGTTTGCAAAGTATATCTATATAACAACAAATTGTATTTATAATTTTTTAATTAACTTACTAATCATCACATCTATCGATCTACTATAAATATAATATATATAATATATATATATAAATATTTCAAATTTGTGCGTGGGTGTGGTGCATAGCTAACAAAACCATATATTTATCATACAAACAATTAAAATAAAATACAATAAAATAAATATATAATATAAAACGTGTGTGTGTGTGATGTGTGTGTGTTGTGGTGTGTGTGTGTGTGTGTTGTTGTTGGGTGTGTGTGGTGTTCATTTTTACAAATTGTAATCACAAAGATTTTTCAATTTTTAAATCCAAAGTCATAAATGAAAAATATATAAGAGAAAAGTTTGATTAGATAAGTCATGGTTTTTAATAGTTTAGATAACTGCTGTGTAAAATTTTATATATATATATAATATATTATATAAATATAAATATTTTAAAAAAACTTTTCATATATATATACATACAAATAAAAAACACACATACAACGTGTGTGTTGTGTGTGTGTGTGTGTGGGTGTGTGTGTGTTGTGTGGTGTGTTGTGTGTGTGGGTGTTGTGTGTGTGGGGGTGTTGTGTGGGGGGTTTTTTTTGTTGGGGGCATGTGTTTTTTCGACGTTTTGTGGTTTTCCCTATGTGTGTGTGTTGTGTTGTGTGTGCTGCACATGTGACCCCTTTCTGCATGTGTGGTTAGTCTTACCTGATACGATAGTATCCCCGATGTTGCCCTGTGGTTCATTCCATGTATGGTCAAAGGCTTTAGAAGTTCACCCTATACAAACAATCCACGGCCTTGTAGCATCTATAAGATGAAAAGACTTCGAGAATCAACCCCGAGGAAAAATCCGGAGCCGTAGTCCCAAGGCAATTCGTTGTTCGCTGCGACCTCGTTTTGGCAACTTCTGCGACGCAGTAGTGAACCATAAGCGAAGGTCACACTAGTCTATTCTGTCCTAGGATCCCCAGATAGGATCGCCGAAGTCAGGTAAGCTACAGAGAGGGAGTGTCACACTACGTTCGGTGTCCCTTCGGACACTATTATGATATGCTTACTGCTGAAATACCATTACTAAAATAAAATTTTAGCTGCATTTAAGATTTACCTATATTTTAGATTAGTAATGTAGGTAAAAATACCAGGATCAGGAAAAGTGAAATATGCATATTTGTGGAGAGTTGATCTGCGTAGCTCCGGTATTCATTACTTATTTCATCCTTTAATGTTCTTTTCATATTCCTGCTTTTATAATCCTTATGACTGGTGTTCCACAACGGCTCTTTGACTCTCACTTTATCCAACAAGGCGTAAATAACTCCCGAAGAGAGATCCATACTTTTGGCGGTCGGTGGGTTGATGTTTATGTTCGTTAATCAAATGAAGTTTTCCAAATTTATCTAAAACATTTAATGAGACATCTTTGTTCGAGCAATATGTCTTTGTTCTAATAATTAATTAAAATTTTCATCATGATATTTTTAAAATTTTTTGCAAAGATTCAAGTAATAAATTTCACCAGTAATTTTTTTTAATTTTTTGCTCGGCAAATTTTTCATCTAGGCAGGATGAAATACGACAGAGCGGTCGTTTTTAGCAAGGGAACATCCAGTTTTTTGTAAAGGGGTCCCTGGACAGAATAATTAATGTAACCCGGGCCCTATAAAAAAAAACGGAATGCCACAAAGGGGGGGCCCCAAACAATTCGTGGCAAGGCTGGACGCCCGGGTCCCATTTTGACCACCAGGGGCACCATGTGGCAACTTTTCCTGGGGGCGTTACATGAGTTTTATTTTTTTTTTTTTTTTATGATATGAAAAATATACTTTGTTTCGTTTTAACCTTTTTTGTACCTTGTATCAATGCCCTAAGTGTACATAGAAAAAATTTTTGATTTTATATTATAAAGCCCCCAGAATTCCAAGCACTTAACGCTTGTTCCGCCCCTAAGAAGGGGCAGAGGTATAGGAGATAAAAGAAAAATAGGAGAAGGAATAAACGATCATGAGGAGGTAGAGTAGATAAACATCGCACGGGCCCGGTACAGGTACCCCTCTCTCTCAACCCCGGGTTAATGACTTTAAACAAGGGGTTTCTATAGTAAGCCGAGATCCATTACGGAAGACTGTTTGCTTAGGACAGCCCTTGCTGAGATAGAAGAGGCCGAAATCGAGTTTTTTCTTTGTTTACCATTTTTGTGTTTTGGGGACGGCGGAGGTTTCGAGGCATTTTTTTGTAAGATAAGTAATGGCACCAGCATTTTTATGCAAGTTTGCTAATTTTTGTCATTTATGTTTACCCAAGCTTCTTTATTAAATATTAGTTTTAAGGTTTTTTTGTTTCTTGTTTTGTTTTCTTTTTAAAAAAAGGAGTTGTACCCAGGCCCCTTTTTTGATTTTCCAAACGGGGGTGTTAATTTCCCAAAACTTTGTGGTAGAAACCTCTTGGGGTTTACAAAAAAAATAAATATCGGGGAACAAAAAAATTTCGACATGTGTTTTAAAATGATGGGTGTTTAAAATTATGATTATAAAAATTTTCATGAACAATACTATCCCAAACCACAATGCCCCCGGAAAGAATTTTTCCGCTCGGCCGTCCCTCGGCCATCTCGGTAAAAAAAGAAAGATACTGGTTAATGGTATAAGTTGACACTAAATCAAAAAATTGCTGGCCTGCAAAAGCCCCGGTGCCAAACCCTATCGGTCTATGCCGTTCCTTTGGGTCTATCAGTTTCGTGGAGGAGGGAGCATGTTTCAAGGGGAACAGTTTGCTCCCACATTCTGGCCCAGGAATGGCTCTACCCAAAGGGGGGTGGCAATAATAACAAGTCGCATCGATGTAGGTGGCCCTCTATATATTATATGTGTTGTGTTTGTTTTTGTGTTTATAAAAAATATTTATATATATAAATTTTTATATAATATATATATATTTTAAAATATATAATATTATGGTGTGTGTGTGGTGTGTGTGGTGTGTGGTGGGTGTGTGGTGTATGTGTAGGGGCTATACATTAAAATATAATATTATTATTTATAATTTATAAATATATATATATTATTTTATTAAAAATGTGTGTGTGTGGGGGTGTTTGTGTGTGTGTGTGTGTGTGTGTGTGTGGTGTGGTGTGTGTGTTTGTGTTGTGTATGTGTAAATATATATATATATATATATTATAATAATATATTATATTATAGATAGATAGATGATAGAATATAGATAATAGATTTAGAAGATGATAGATAGATAGATAGTAGATAATAGATAGATTACTAATAATAATATTATATATATTTAATAAAATAATATATATAATATATATATATATATAGTAAATAGCCTTAAATTTTGATCGCTACATCCGAAAAGAAACGAGATTCCTTTGGGGATAAAAATCAATAGAAAAAAATACAAACCCAAGGCAGAATGTATACGGGAAGTTCGGGGCCATCTTTTGTAATTTCGTCAAGCTGCCCCTTAGGAGTTCCGGGCTTCGCGATTGCACGCGCATTTTGGGTTTCATGATATTTTTAATGAAGTAATTCAAAACACGGAAATGAATTTTGAACAGAACATTAAAGTCATGTATTTAAGAATTAAGTTGTCTATTCATAATTTTTAAATTTTAAAGACCAGCTTTTTAATCGGCCCAAAAAGAGATCGCTCTATCAAATTTTTATTCACGCCCTTTTTGAATCGATGACGAACAATTAACAATTAACAATATGAAAAAGCTATTGGGTACGATCAAAACGAATTCGAAGCATTCGCAAAAAATATTTTATTTTTCCAAGTAATATGCTTTTATCTCATTTAATTTTCCTTAATGCTTTTGGTGATTTCCTTTCACTGAACCTCCCAAACCCTACTGTGATTCAGAAGCGAAAAAAAAAATGCACTCACAGCAGATCACAGTCTGTGCTGTTTCTGTAAAAAAGCAAGAATCATTTTAGAATTGTGTTTTAATTGAAATATTCTTTAATATTTTTTGCTTATTTTGAAATATGTACTCATTCTTTTTTTCCAAAAAAAGTTTGCATTTCCCCCAGAGGTTAAAAAGAAAGACACTAAAAAAGAATGGGTTTATTTAAGAAGAAGAAAAAACATAGAAAAAGGATAAAACAGAAAAAGAAAAAACAAATGACAGAACAATAAATAAATTATAAAAATATATAATAATATAAATAATATATATAATTTTATATATTATTGATATTTATATAAAAATAATATTTTTTTTTTTTTTTTTATATATATATTATATAATATATAATATATTATAATTTTAATTTATATATATAGATATTATTAATATATAATATATATTTATATATATATATAATATATATATATATATATATTAAAATGTGTGTGTGTGTTGTGTGTGTGTTTGTGTGTGCGTGTGCGGGTGTTGTTGTGTTGTGTGTGTGTGTGTGTGTGTTTGGGGGGTGTGGGTTGTGTGTGTGGGTTTCGTCTGTGTGGTTTGGTGTATATGTTTTATATATATATTAAAATATATATATAAAATATTATATATATATAAAATTTAATATACACATATTATATATATTATTATATATATATATATATTAGATAGACACAGACACAAAGACACACACACACACACACACACACCAGCACACACACCCCACACACACCAAACACACACAAACACCACACACACACACACAAACACACACACAACACACACACACACACACACACACACACCACACATATATATATTAATATATATATTTTATATATATATATAAATATATATATAAATTTATGAGTTTTATAATAATATTATATAAATATTTTATATAATTATATATTATATATATTCATACATATTAAAATTCGTATGCCCCATTTGTATACTTACACATATATTAAATAAATAAATATATATATATAAATATATATCCAATATATATATTATAATAATAAAAAATAAAAATATATTAAAAAATATATATATATGGGAAAAGACCAAAGACCACCACCCACACACACCAAAACACACACCACGCACACACACACACACACACACACAAACACACAACAACACACCAAAACACCAACCCCCCACACACAACATAATATATAATATATATATATAATAATATATATATATATAATATATAAAATTTTTACATTTAAAATCGTATGCCAATTTGATATTTCACCACACAACACACACACACATATATATATATTAAATACAAAATATTATATATATAATATAATATATATTATATATATGTTGTGTGTGTGTGTGTGTGTGTGTGTGTGTGTGGTGTGTGTGTGTGTGTGTTGTTGCGTGTCTGCGGTGGGTTTTGAGTGTGTAGGTGTACACACACCACACACACCACCACCACACACACACAACACACACACACACAACCACACACACCACAACATATATAATAATATATTATATATATATATATATATATTAAAATTTTATATAATATATGATATATACATATATACATAATACATATATACACTATACTATAACATGTATATTTTTGACATAATACATTATACATACAACATATAAACAACTACATACAAGTAAAAAAAATAAATATGTAAATATTGCATTAAAAATATCCCCACCCACACACAAAAACAAAAACACAAAACAAACACACACACCACACACACACACACACACACCACACACCACACACCCACACCACACCAACACACCACACACATACAACACACAGACACACACACAACACAACAACACACACCCACACACACACACATAACATATATATATTAATTAATATAGTAAATTTTTTAAAATATAAAATATAATTATATATATAATATTATTTATTATATATATATATATTATAATTATATTATATATATTGTGTGGTTGTGGTGTGTGTGGTTTTGTGTGAGTGTATTTTTAGATGTGTAATTTTACAAATGTGAAATAAACAATAATAAAGATAATAATAAAATAATAATAAAAATAAAAATTTTAATAATAATAAAAATATTTAATAATAATAAGAATAAGAATATATAATTATATTATTGTTATTATATATATATATATATATATATATATATTATATATATATATATAAAATATATATATATACATATAATATATAATATATATATATATATAATATATATATATATATATATAAAATTATGTATATATATATATTTTATATATATATATTAATATATATAAAAGTATATATATATATGTGTGTGTGTGGTGTGTGTGTTGTATGTATGTGTGTGTGTGTGGTACATACATGTGTGTATATACATACGTGTGGTGTGTGTGTGTGTGTGTGGTGTGGTGTGTGTGTGTGTGTGTGTGTGTGTGTGTGTGTGTGTGGGGTGTGGTGTGTGTTGAGTGTGTGTACATAGTGTATAATATGTATATTATTTTATATATATATATATATATATATATATATATTTTATATATATATATATATATAATATATATATATAAATTTTTATATATATAGATGTGATATTTTATATATTTTATATATACATATATATATATATATATATTATACATATAGTAGCCTGATGGTAGCCTGATAGCACAATATGTCTGTGCGTGTGTGTGTGTGTGTGTGTGTGTGTGTGTGGTGTGTGTGTGTGTGTGTGTGTGTGTGTGTGTGTGTGTGTGTGTGTGTGTGTGTGTGTTGTGAGTTATGTATAGATTGTTTTTTTATACATACATTATATATTTAATAATAAGAACAATAATAATGATAATAATAATAATAATGATAATGATAATAATAATAATAATAATAATAATAATAATAATAATAATAATAATAATAATAATAATAATAATTATTATAATTTAGGGGTTGGTGTGACAGGCTCTTGTGATTTCAATCATATTATTGCTGCCTGCTTATTGTTCTTCAAAACACCCCCATCCACTAGCGGTGCAAGAACGAACGCAGGTCAGCAATTGAAGCGGGACAGGTGAAAGGTTTAGGTGAACGAAAGGTCAAATCAGATCGAAGGATCAAGCGGGTCTATGTAAGGGATGGCCAGCATAAGGAAGTAGGCGGAGGATGTGGGATGTGAGGAGACTGTCGGCAGGAGAAAAGCCACTGTTCAACTTGAAAATAAGCAGCAGCTTGATAAAGGAGAATTCCACCAGTCTACGGGAGTGGGTATCAGCGGAAGAGAAGATAATCCCCTGCAGTGGTCAATCCATCTGAGTGGGTGTGTCCCACTAATGGCAAAAGGGCGTTGGTTCGTTGTGTCCCTGGTCAGCGTATTTACGTTGAGAAGACGCTCAGTGAGACTGGCGTCTGTCTCGCTTTTCACAAAAGGCACAAGGAACGCATAGGTGCCCACCTCAGAGGTAGAGGGAGGGTTAGGTGAAGGGGTTGCAACGGAGAAGTTACTGGCGAAGATCAGCTTGCAGTGAGAGGGTGAAGAGGGCGACGGAGGGGAGAGGGAGGAATAGTTAAGGTGGCGACATCTCTCTCTACATGGAGTGGATGATACGAAAAATGTATGTTTGTGGTGTGTGTGTATCGATATATATATATATATATTATATATATTATATATTTTATATATTATATATATATATATATATGTATATATACATATATATATATTAAAATTTTATTATATATATATATATTTTATAAAATATATATGTATATATATATAATATATATAATATATATTGTGTGTGTGTGTGTGTGTGTGTGTGGGTGGTGTTGGCGTGTGGTGTTGTGGGTGGTGGGGTGTGTTTTGTGTGTGTGGGTGTGTGTGTGTGTGTGTGTGTGTTCGTGTGTGTTTATGTGTGTGTTTTTGTGTGTTCTGTGTTGTGTGTGTGTGGTGTGTGTGTGTGTGTTGTGTGTTGATGGACTAACGATTTAGGATATTTATATTAAAATAAAAGTTTCTACCTTTTTCTTTTTCGCCTTTTTTCACGAAAAAATATTTAAGCTAGATGTGTTGTTAGACGTGAGCTCATTTTCTCGGACCCACCGGGTTTTAAGGACAGTGGGCAGGAGTAGATGCTGTCTTTGGGTGAGCTTCTGCTGTAGACGTCAAGGGGTGCCCTGGAGTCTGTATTATGACCACGTGTCCTTCCCACGGGGGACTGTAGTGGGGAGCTTTGTCTTTTACCCTCATGGAGTGTGGATCCCTTGCGAAAAGCCAGTCTGCAGTGTATTTTAAGGATCGACTGACCATCCGTGAATGGGTTTATCCCCAAAAGGAGGATGGCGAAAAGGGACCAATGACCAACTTTTGTCTGCATCCCAAAATCGTAAATTGGTAGGTTTGTCAAAGCTTTAGATAGGCAGGGGGTATTGATTTTTACTCCTTGACAAGCTCTAACAGAGAAGGGTTTGTCCCCATGGCGGGACTTCAAAAAGTTGGGGTGGGGGAGTCCATGCCCTTGACAAGTAGTTTTCTTTGAGCTTGGTATCAACACCCGGGCTGTGTGAGGTACCGTTGTTTTGGATGACCCTTAAAAGGAACTAAGCTCCCTTAGATAAATTTCGTGATTCTAGGGAAAAGGTTTGCCCCATGGGTTTTTTGGAAAACCTGGTCCACCTTGGGGCCCCCACAAAACCCCGGGCAGCTTCTTTCTGAACTACCTCCAATTTTTTTTTAACCGGGTTTTTGGGGCAATCAGGGAGACAGAAGCATAGTCCAAAAGAACGGAGGTGTACATAGAATAATCTTAGTACCTTATTTTAGCCCCTATGTTCTCCAGTCATTGCTTCATGACAGTCTTTTTTTGGTTCGGTAAACCAATATAGGACCTTTTTCCCGCCCCCCTAATGGTAGCGCCTTGCCACGGTTTGGGGGTCCAATGATCTGGTGACCCGGACCAGCCCCATATGGAGGGGTCCCAGGGAGGGATGAGACAAAAGGCTTCCTGGTGCACCCAAAGGGCCCAAGAGAGGGGGTGGGGCACCCCCACCTGGTTTTTCCATCTTTGGGAAAGGGGGAAAAATTTCCCCCGTGTGTTTTTCCGTGCATGGATCCCCCCATTCCAGGAGCAGGGGTTCCCAGAGGGTTTAGCAATGCTGCACATGTGCCGCAGCCCACAACAACCTCTTTGGTCCTTTATTTGGGTTTAAAGGGTGGCTTGATCAAGGCCCGGGCAAGTCAATCGGCTGGGCAAAAATGGCTAGGTCAAAAAGACATTATTCAGTCAGTAGCGCATAGGTCCCGCGACTGCCTAGTTTCGAAAGTGGCTGCTATATTTTTCATACCCCTGTGGCGTTGGAGATTTTTAGCCCCAAATATAGCTTCCCCTTGTGGACCCATGGGGGGTGGGGGGGTGAGGAAATTAAGAATTCCAATTTGTATGAGTACTACAAATTTAAAAAGATTAGCTCTCTCCCCCATGACCTCGCAATCCCCCGACCTTCCCCCTGGAAAATCAAATATTGCACTTGGAACCCTTTTCCCGTTCCAAAAGGGGGAAAAATGTGAATAAAATGGTTTCCCGGCTCCCAAACAGGTAAAAAGGGGAAAAGTTCTCAATCCCCTAAAGGAAAATTTACCGGTAAATATGAAAAAATTTTATATAGTAAGTACTGTAGTGAAGACCATTTATGTTTATCAATCATGGGTTTGATATTTTTTTAAGTACATCGAAAAATTTTTGAAGTATGTCAACTCTCCTCGCACACCCCCCAAACGAGCTGGGAGCCCCGATAGTTTAGGTTTTTGTCACCAGACGGAGTGCCCTTGCATGCGATATTCGACATTCCTGGGGCTCAAGTTTTAGTTCTCCTCCAAAAACCCCCAATCAGTTTTTTTTCCCCAGACCTGATGAGGTATTCTGAGGAGAAAACTGTTAGGGAAATAGAGAATTTTAAAGTAGTGGCAGTAAAACGTTTTTAAAAGAAAGTTGATGGTTTGGAACAGTCGACACCGCTCTTTTTCAATTTTAACACGTTAGTCCTTCCCGAATCAGTAAGTTATTATGGTACACCTCAAGGGTAAAGCCTTATGTGCCTAACCCCCA
>NW_023664418.1:2500-7500 GCF_015228065.2 Penaeus monodon
TCAATTTCACGAGATTCACTTGGAAACGACAGGTTATAGCGGGAGCCAGAGCATTTTTTTTTTCTTTCTCGTTTCGATTTGCTCGTCTGTTGCGCCGGATTTTTGCTTCTCTCGCACTGAAGAGTTCAGCAAAATAAAAAAGGAAAAGTCCAAATGTAACGCAATGACAGAGGAGTAGGGAGGGAGGGAGGGAGGGAGGGAGGGAGGGAGGGAGGAGGAGAGAGAGACAGCCAGACAAGCAACTTCCACGCCCGGTCGCGCTGGATAGGCCTGGCTCGGTTCACCTTCCCTAATTAGCAAGAAAGGCAGCGACAGCCCCATTTGCCGCTCGCTGCCGCCGGGACTCGACTCGACCTGGAGCGGAGATGGAGTCGGCGGACGAGCCTGGCTGAGGCGCCATACCTCTGACAGCTTATTCCATCGACTCTGCATTCTGGCTTTCCCGCTCAGGCAGGGGGAGGGAGGCGAACCCGGGGCGCATGGCTCGCGATCGGGGGTCTTTGGTCTTCCGCGCTAGCTGCTCTGCTCGACTATTATTGTTGGAGACCTATTTTGTTATTACTCTCCTATTCACGTCGCTGGAATTATCTAAATTACTATATTTACTAAATTCTATCAACATCATTATTAATGAAAAGGAAAGTAGCCACAGAAATGAAATTAAATCGTAACGTTTTGAACTCACCATCAGACGAATAATTAACCGAAATTAATCATTAATTTCGGTTAATTATTCGTCTGATGAGGAACTCGTGAAGAGTTCGAAACGTTACGATTTAATTTCATTTCCTATTCTGGCTATTTTCCATTAGATCTTTATGTACACGTTACTGTGTTTGTGTTTGTGGCCATCATCATTAATATTTATGCTATTATTATTTTCATCATAATTATTATCGACATCATAAATTATCATCATTACCTCCAGGGCCACCGCCAGCATCCTTATCAACGGTACTATCTCTCGTCTTTTTTGCTAAAATAACTACTATAGTCAATAATCTGTTGCAACGTTTCTCATTTCGCTCTTTTTTGTAGTGAATTTGGCGAGTAATTTCATTCATAAATCAGTTTCCATCATTGTCCTTTTTTTACCCAAACAATAATATGTGTTTAAATAATAAATATGTTTGCGAGTTTTCATGGTGTATCGCAATTTCTTATTGATATCATAATACCAGTCGATGATTCTCTGAATTATTGTTTTTATTGCGCTTAATAATGTAATTTGAAACGTTTCGAATTATTATTCCCGGAAATCTCCCATCAATGCACGCAAACTCATTGCGTTTTACGTGAGGCGTCCCTTTGTTTCCTCCCCTCTATATATATATATATATATCTATATATATTTATATATATCCATTTATCTATCTGTCTGTCTATCTATACATATGTTTATGTGTGAGTGTGTGTGTGGGGGGGGTGTAGTGTGTTTGTGTGTGTAAATATATTGTGTATTATATTTCATATGTACATACCAATATATCTATATCTATCTATATACTGTGCACATATATGCATATATACACACACCACACACACACACACACTTACATACATACACAAATACACTTCCACGCGCACACGCGCACGCACACCCGCACGCACGCACACGCACACACACAAACACACATATATATGTATATTGTAACAATCCCGCTTGTAGTACAGTGCAGCACAATGTAGTTTGATAGTATATGTGAAAATAAGTTTTAAGATGTCTAGGCGAAGCAGCGGAATAATTACAAGTAATGAAAGCATCTTATGTTATAGCTTATAAATTCGTATCAAGTATATCTTGAAGTTCGTAAAGTTTGCAGCTTTTCTAGAATTTATATTTTTGAATCACTAGTTATTATAGTTATTGTTTAGTATGCTTTTGTTAAACTGTTATCTTTCTATTACTTACTTCAAAATTATTAATTTTTCCAGTATTATTTTTATTTTATTTTTATTATATTTATTAGTAGCAGTTTTATTAAAGTATTCCTTATTATCTATATATTATCCAGTGCATTATCCAGTTATCATGAATTGTTGATTATATTCAATGTATTGCTTTTTCATTACAATTAAATCCTTCTCATTTAATGTTTCTTAGTAGTCTTAGGCTATCACAGAATTAATTATATAGATTATCTTCTCACTGCAGGTTGATTTAAATTGAACAATATTTTACGTTTAATTATTTTATCAAATCTATTACACACAACACAATCATTCAATATTCAAATTCTGATGGCGATTTATCATAAGTTTTCCTAGAAAACCGGATTTCCACACAAAGTTATAATAACACCAGTAACACCACCCTTTATTTACTTTATGTTCTGCCTCATACCCTAGCACAAGAAAGTATGTACTTCACCAGTATAGCAACTATAACGTTTCAGATGTTCGAAACGCAAATTTTCAAAGTTAGTCCAAAGTGTACCCGTGTACCTGGGAGTGAATGAAGCCATGGCCGCTCAGTCGAGACCCCGTTTTCTGTCCCCGTCGCCCGTCGCTTCGGGTCCTCGGGTTCGCGAATCCTCATCCTTGACATACGATACGCACACTAATTTCGAACGCGCTTTTTTCAATATCACTTTGGTACGCACAGGCCGTGAATTTGAAGAGATTGTAATATATTATATATATATTACAATCTCTTCAAATTCACGGCCTGTGCGTACCAAGTGATATTGAAAAAAAGCGCGTTCGAAATTAGTGTGCGTATCGTATGTCAAGGATGAGGATTCGCGAACCCGAGGACCCGAAGCGACGGGCGACGGGGACAGAAACGGGGTCTCGACTGAGCGGCCATGGCTTCATTCACTCCAGGTACACGGTACACTTTGGACTAACTTTGAAAATTTGCGTTTCGAACATCTGAAACGTTATAGTTTGCTATACTGGTGAAGTACATACTTTCTTGTGCTAGGGTATGAGGCAGAACATAAAGTAAATAAAGGGTGGTGTTACTGGTGTTATTTAACTTTGTGTGGAAATCCGGTTTTCTAGGAAAACTTATGATAATCGCCATCAGAATTTGAATATTGAATGATTGTGTTTTTGTGTAATAGATTTGATAAAATAATTAAACGTAAAATATTGTTCAATTTAAATCAAACCCGCAGTGAGAAGATAATCTATATAATTAATTCTGTGATAGCCTAAGACTACTAAGAAACATTAAATGAGAAGGATTTAATTGTAATGAAAAGCAATACATTGAATATAATCAACAATTCATGATAACTGGATAATGCACGTTATATATAGATAATAAGGAGTACTTAAATAAAACTGCTACTAATAAATATAATAAAAATAAAATAAAAATAATACGGGAAAAATTAATAATTTTGAAGTAAGTAATAGAAAGATAACAGTTTAAAAAAAGCATACTAAACAATAACTATAATAACTAGTGATTCAAATATAAATTCTAGAAAGCTGCAAACTTTACGAACTTCAAGATATACTTGATACGAATTTATAAGCTATAACATAAGATGCTTTCATTACTTGTAATTATTCCGCTGCTTCGCCTAGACATCTTAAAACTTATTTTCACATATACTATCAAACTACATTGTGCTGCACTGTACTACAAGCGGGATTGTTACAATATACATATATATGTGTGTTTGTGTGTGTGCGTGTGCGTGCGTGCGGGTGTGCGTGCGCGTGTGCGCGTGGAAGTGTATTTGTGTATGTATGTAAGTGTGTGTGTGTGGTGTGGTGTGTGTATATATGCATATATGTGCACAGTATATAGATAGATATAGATATATTGGTATGTACATATGAAATATAATACACAATATATTTACACACACAAACACACTACACCCCCCCCACACACACACTCACACATAAACATATGTATAGATAGACAGACAGATAGATAAATGGATATATATAAATATATATAGATATATATATATATATATAGAGGGGAGGAAACAAAGGGACGCCTCACGTAAAACGCAATGAGTTTGCGTGCATTGATGGGAGATTTTCCGGGGAAAAATAATTCGAAACGTTTCAAATTACATTATTAAACGCAATAAAAACAATAATTCAGAGAATCATCGACTGGTATTATGATATCAATAAGAAATTGCGATACACCATGAAACTCGCAAACATATTTATTATTTAACACATATTATTGTTTGGGTAAAAAAGGACAATGATGGAAACTGATTTATGAATGAAATTACTCGCCAAATTCACTACAAAAAAGAGCGAAATGAGAAACGTTGCAACAGATTATTGACTATAGTAGTTATTTTAGCAAAAAAGACGAGAGATAGTACCGTTGATAAGGATGCTGGCGGTGGCCCTGGAGTAATGTGATAATTTATGATGTCGATAATAATTATGATGAAAATAATAATAGCATAAATATTAATGATGATGGCCAAAAACACAAACACAGTAACGTGTACATAAAGATCTAATGGAAAATAGCCAGAATAGGAAATGAAATTAAATCGTAACGTTTCGAACTCTTCACGAGTTCCTCATCAGGCGAATAATTAACCGAAATTAATGATTAATTTCGGTTAATTATTCGTCTGATGGTGAGTTCAAAACGGTACGATTTAATTTCATTTCTGTGGCTACTTTCCTTTTCATTAATAATGATGTTGATAGAATTTAGTAAATATAGTAATTTAGATAATTCCAGCGACGTGAATAGGAGAGTAATAACAAAATAGGTCTCCAACAATAATAGTCGAGCAGAGCAGCTAGCGCGGAAGACCAAAGACCCCCGATCGCGAGCCATGCGCCCCGGGTTCGCCTCCCTCCCCCTGCCTGAGCGGGAAAGCCAGAATGCAGAGTCGATGGAATAAGCTGTCAGAGGTATGGCGCCTCAGCCAGGCTCGTCCGCCGACTCCATCTCCGCTCCAGGTCGAGTCGAGTCCCGGCGGCAGCGAGCGGCAAATGGGGCTGTCGCTGCCTTTCTTGCTAATTAGGGAAGGTGAACCGAGCCAGGCCTATCC
>NW_023664418.1:12500-13845 GCF_015228065.2 Penaeus monodon
TTCATATCCTCTGATGTCTTAGAAGATATACTTATATTATATCCTAAATTTGGAATGTAGCATCACATGACTGCATATCAAATGTAGCAATGCCTTTCCACGCCCAAGCTGTACGCCGGCGTGGCAGATGAGTAGATAAACGACTGTGTAATTGTTCCTTTCTTTAATTGATATAGTACTTATCATAATAATGTTATAGCCTAAAATTGAAATGTAATACCATTATATGTTATAACCATGCATCAAATGTACCACAGCTTGCCCACGCCTGTGCAGTTAGCCAGGGTGGTAAATAAAGGACTAAACTAAACTAAACTCGATTCTTCAGAATACGTTTAGGTTACAGAATGTACTGGCAACTGCGCGGTGCAAGAAGTGCAGATGAATCTAGATGTACACTATGTAACGAAGAAAACAAACGAACGCTTGAGCACTATCTCTCGGAATGTCATGTGATACACCTTTCAGATTACCTAACATGAGGTATAAAGAACTATGTGAATATTTAATTTCATCTGATACATTGGAAGATATACTCGTGCTATATCCTAAATTTACCATGTGATAACGACCGTAAACAAATAACATTGTTATGTAAAAACAGTGCCAAAAACGTATCCAAGTAACATTTTTTGTATGTATGATTTATATTTTACCATGTACAATTACAGTAGTCACAGACTACTGTACTATGTCAGATATATGTAAAACTGTAATCATGATTGCCCACACCTGAGCAGATAGCCAGAGTGGTAAATAAACTTACTTACCTTAACTCGATCCGTTGATATTCTTGAATTTGCACATGATTTAAAGATTTCAAGCTGAAGTCTCAAGAGGGAAACGGCAATCAACGGCATCGTCTGGCGTCCTCTGCCCATATCCAGGAGATTGTTAATCATAAAATCGAGATCATAATTAAGGCAATCCATGTATTGTTTCGCCCGAATTCAGTCGGCGGCCAAATGCAAGTCAGAATCCCCGGCTTCACCTGGACGGGGCGAGTGACGACCATATTCCAACCCGGGGATAAACCTCATGACATGCACTAAACCAGCTGCAATGCACACTTGTCATGCGGATGAACCTCCGTGTCAACATGGCGATGATTCACGTCAAAGCTCAGATCTTGACGTAGCGCAGGCGGGCTCGCCTGATAGCGATTTTCGGCGAACATTGCCGCTCGTGCTTCCTGGGAGGAGGCGGTGGCGGGGGGGGAGAGAGTACTTAAACTTCATGCTCGGTTTTGATTGTGGCTTCGCATTTCTCTTGAAGTCTGCGCTTTATTAAGTCTTATTTTATATACATTCACCTTCTCGATTGCTATAGCTATGCATGTTTCTCC
>NW_023664419.1:0-13844 GCF_015228065.2 Penaeus monodon
ATAAAATTTAAAATACAAAAAAAAATCAATAAAAATATAAACCCATTTTTATTATCTTTATTATTATTATTATTTTTTTTTAATAATAATTTTTTGGCAATTATACTAATTAAATTTGATAATAAATAATAATAATAATAATATATATAAAAATAAAATAAAAATTAATAATAAAAATAATATTCAAATGTTTTTCAAATTCTCTTATTCTCACTTTTATCATCATTATTGGTTATGATTAATACAATTCTGTAATTATTATCATTATTACCCTAATAATTTCCCAAATCACAAAAAAATCGAAAAAACTCATTTTGGAGTATACTTAAAGCTATATTTCGCTAGATTTTTGCCCCTTTTTCGACTTTTGGAATGTTTTTCTTATCCTTTTTTAATTTATATATGGACACATTCTGTATTATATCATCTTATCATGATTATCATCATTATTATCGTTATCATCATCATTATCATATTTTCATCATATTATCATCATTATTGCAATTATTAATCATCATTATTGCAATTATATATTATTAATTTTTGAGTTAATATTTAATATTGTTCAATATACAAACACAACAAATATATATCACAATATATACAATAATAAATTTTAATTATTATATTATTATCTTAATTAGATCGTTATACTGTAATTGAAAAGTTATAATTTATTTTTATTATACAGTACAAATATAATGTAATATAACATTAATTATAACACTTTATAACCACTAATGTATTATTTATTATATCTTCATTATCTATTATTATTATTATTACAGTTATAATAATTATTTCATAATACTAATAATAGAATTAATATATAATAATTGAATTATAATAATAATTAATAATTAGTTATAATAATATAATAATAATATAATAAAATCAAATTATCAAAATTCTCTTAATTTCACTTTACATACATTTTATAGATTATACATTCTTAATTATATACATTATACTGAATAATTGCCGAATCCAAGAAATCGAAAAAACGTCAGTGATATAATCTCAAAGTAATTTCGCTAATTTCGCTTTTTCGACTTTTGGATTTTTTCCTTATCCTTTTTATATTATATATGGAAAATTCCTGTTATTATCATCAATTTTATCATGATTAGCATCATTATTATCGTATATATCATATATCATATATATAATATATATATAATATATTATATATTCATTTATTGCAATTGCTATCATTATTATGCAATTTATGGTTATAGTTTATATTTTTGCAATAAACTAATAACACAACATAATACTAGTAATAACAAAAAACAAAAAATTAAAAATTATTTTATCATTATCTCATTAGTATCTTATTACTTATTTACTGTTATAATATTTTTGGCAATTTCTACCAGTACAATATAATATGATAATAATAACAAAAATACTATAACAATATTATAACCAATTTTCATATTATTATTTATATTATATTATATATTATTATTATTTATCATTATATGATTTATTGCAATAATTTAATTAATATATAATTAATATAATATAATTATATAATAATAATAATACATAATAATAATAATAATAATAATATTAAAATGTTATCAAAATCTCTTTAATTCTCACTTTTATTCATCATTATTGTTATGATTAATACAATTTCTGGTAATTATTATCATTAATTACCCTAATAATTGCCGAAATCTCAAAGAATCGGAAAACGTCATTTTGGAGTATACTCTCAAAAGGCTAGATTTTTCGCTAGATTTTTGCCGCTTTTTCGACTTTTTGGGAATGTTTTTTCTATCCTTTTTTATATTAATATGGACACAATTCCTGTTATTATCATCATCATTATCATGATTAAACATGATTATTATCGTTGTCATCATCATCATCATCATTACATCATATATTGCAATTATTATCATCTTATGGCAATTGCTAATCATTATATTGCAATTATTGGAGTTATAGTTTATATTTTTGCAATAAATACTAATCACTCACAACAATAATAATAGTAATAACAATAATAATAACATAATAACGATTTTTATAATAATTATTTTATCATTATCTTATTAGTATCGTTATTACTGTAATTATTACTGTTTCTAATTATTTTTGGCAATTATACTACCATAACAAATAATAATAATATAATAATAACATAAATAATACTAATAACATATTTACCCTAGCATTATTATTATTATACTTATACTTATTATTATTATTATTTTATTATTACAGTTTATAATAGAGTTTTTGGCAATAATATAATAATTAAGATAATAGTAATAATAATAATAATAATATAATAAAATAATAAGACATAATATAATAATAATAATAATATTAATAATATCAATTATCCTCAAATGTTATCAAAATTCTCTTTTCTCACTTTTATCATCATTATTGTTATGATTAATACAATTCTGGTATTTATATCATATTACCCTAATAATTGCCGAAATCACCAAAGAAATCGAAAAACGTCATTTGGGAGTATACTCTTCAAAAGGTATATTTCGCTAGATTTTTGCCAGCTTTTTCGACTTTTGGGAATGATTTTCTTATCCCTTTTTTATATTATATATGGACCAATTTCCTGTTATTATCATCATCATTATCATTATTACCATCTTTTATCGTTAGCATCATCATTATCAACATTATCAGCATCATTATCTCATTATTGCAATTATTATCATCATTATTGCAATTGCTATCATTATTTATTGCATTATTGGAGTTATCGTTTATATTTTTGCATAATACTAATACCCCAACAATAATAATAGTATAACATAATAATAAAATAATAACGATTTTTATAATAATTATTTATATCATTATCTTAATTAGTATCGTTATTTTATTATTTTACTGTTATAATAATTATTTTTGCAATTATACTACCAGTAAAAAATAATAATAATAATAAAATAAATACTAAAACAATATTAAATACTAGCATTATTATATAATATTTAACTTTATTATTATATTATTATTATTATTATTATTACAGTTTAATAGATTTTATGGCAATAAACTAATAATTAAGATATATAATAATCATAATATATAATAATAATATAATAATATTGATATAATTAATAATAATAATTTATAGATTTACTTAATTCGATTTTGAATGTTTATATCCCTTTTTATATTATATTGGACACATATTCCTGTTAATTATCATCATCATTATCATTATTACATAATTATATCGTTATCCCAAATATCACAATCATCATTATATCATTTTGCATATATTCAATTTTAATTTCTATTATTATTGCAATTATTGGAGTTATAGTTTATATTTTTGCAATATACTAATAACCACAACAATTAATAGTAATAACATAATAATACAATATAACGATTTTATATAATTATTTATATCATTATCTTAATTAGTATCTTATTATGAATTATTACTGTTATAATATTATTTTGCAATTATTATACATAATAATAATAATTAATGCAATAACAATAATAATACTAAAACAATATTATAACCACTAGCATTATTATAATATAATTATACTTATTATTATTATTATTATATTATTATTATATTACGTTTAATAATTATTTTTGCAATAATACTATAATTAGATAATAGTAATAATAATAATAATAAATAAATAATAATAATAATAATAATATAATAATAATATATATTAATAATATTCAAATTTATTCAAATTCTCTTTATCTCACGTTTAATATCATTATTGTTATATTAATACAATTAGATAATATATCATTATTACCTAATAATTGCAAATCATCCAAAAAAATCAATAAAAACGTATTTGAATATACTCAAAAGGTATAAATTTTCTATTTTCCGCTTTTTCGACTTTTGGAATGTTTTTTAAACCATTTTGGTATTATATATGCAATTCTGTTAATAATCCAATATCACATAATATCATATAACGTCATTTGGATATACTCATCATTATGCTATCTTTCATCATTTGCAATTTTATCACTTTTGAATTGCTATCATTATTTTTTGCAATTATTTGGATATATTTTATTTTCATAATATATATAACATATATGTATATACAATATAACATATACACATTTATATTATTATCATATTAATTGATTGTTTTATTATGAATTACTGTTAATATTATTTTTGCAATAATACATACAAAAATAATATATATACAATAATAAATAACAATTTATAATATTATATATTATTTATATATTATTAATTATATTATTTATATACTTAATAATAATATAATAATTAAGAAATATAATAATAATAATAATAATAATAATAATAATAATAATAAATAATAATAATAATCTAATAATATTAATAATATTCAAATGTTATCAAAATTCTCTTTATTCTCACTTTTATCATCATATTGTATGATTATACAAATTTGGTAAGTAGTATCATTATTACCCTAATAATTGCGAAAAACCAAAGAAACGAAAAAAAAAAACCCCCGGGTCCATTTTGGAGTATACTCTCAAAAGGCCTATATTTCGCTAGATTTTGCCGCTTTTCGACTTTGGGAATGTTTTTCTTATCCCTTTTTTATATTAGATTGGACACAATTCCTGTTATATTCATCATAATTATCATGATTATCAATCATATGATCGTTATCATTCATCATTATCATTCATATCATCATCATTATCATCATTATTGCAATGATTATCATCATTATTGCAATTGCTATCATTATTATTGCAATTATTGGAGTTATGTTATATTTTTGCAATAATACTAATAACCACAACAATAATAATAGTAAGAACAATAAGTAATACAATAATAACGATTTATAATAATTATTTATATCATTAGCTTAATTACTCTCGTTATTACTGTAATTATTACTGTTTATAATAATTATTTTGGCATTATATACCAGTACAAATAATAATAATGATAATATAACACTAATAATACTATAAAACACTATTTAACCACTCGCATTATTATTATTTATACTTATACTTATTATTATTATTATTATTATTATTAGTTATTACAGTATATCGATTTTTTGGCAATAATACTAATAATTAAGATAATAGTAATAAAAATAAAATAATAATTAATAAATAATAATAAAAAGAATAATAATAAGAATAATAATAATAAAGAATAATAATACTAATAATATTAATAATATTCAAATGTTATCAAAAAATTCTCTTAGTTCACTGGTATCATCAGTAGTGTTAGGATTAATACAATTCTGGTAATTATTACATATTCCCTAATAATTGCCGGAAATCACCAAAGAAATCGAAAAAACGTCATTTTGGAGGATTACTCTCAAAAGGCTATATTTCGCTAGATTTTGCGCTTTTTTCGACTTTGGGAAGTGTTTTTCTTATCCCTTTTGATATTATATTGGGACACAATTCCTGTTATTCTCATCATCATATCATGGATTTCATCATTATTATCGTTATCCTCACCTTACATCATTTCTCATCATCATTATCTATCATTATTGCAATTATTATCATCATTATTGCAATTGCTATCCATTATTATTGCCAATTATTGGAGTTATAGTTTATATTTTTGCAATAATATAATAACCCACAACAATAATAATAGTAATAACAAAAATCATAACAATATAACGATTTTATTATAATTATTTATATCAATTCTCTAAATTAGGTTATCGATTACTGTAAGTAATTTACGGTTATAATAATTATTTTTGCAATTATACTACCAGTACAAATAATAATAATGATAATAATAACAATAAGAATACTAAAAACAATATTATAACCACTAGCAATTATTAGTTATTATACTTATATTATTATTATGAATTATTTATTATTATGATTATTACAGTTATAATAGATTTTTGGCAATATACTAATTAATTAAGATAATAGTACTAATAATAATAATAATAATAATATAATAATCAATAATAATAATAATAATAATAATAATAATAATAATAATAATAATAATATTAAATAATATTCAAATGTTATCAAAATTCTCTTTATTTCCACTTTATAATCATATGTTATGATAATACAATTCTGGTAATTATTATCATTATACCTAATAATTGCGAAATTCACCAAAGAAATCGAAAAAAACGTCATTTGGAGTTATACTCTCAAAAAGGTATATTTCGCTAGGGGAATTTTTTTTTTTTTTTTTTTTGGGGGGGCCGCCTTTTTCGACGTTTTGGGATGTTTTTCTTTTATCCCTTTTTTATATATAATGGACACAATTCCTGTATTATCTATCATCATATCATGAATTGATAGCATATTATCGTATCTCATCATCATATCATTATCATATTATTGCAATTATTATCATCATTATTGCAATTGCTATCATTAATTATTGCAATTATTGGAGGTATAGTTTAATATTTTTGCAATAAATACTAATAACCACAAACAAGAATAATAGTAATAAACAATAATATAACAATTAATAACGATTTTATAATAATTATTTATATCATTATCTTAATTAGTATCGTTATTACTGTATTATTACTGTATAATAATTTATTTTTGCCAAGTATACTACAAGTAAAATATAATAATGATAATAATAACAATAATAATAAATAACAAATAATTTATAACCCAAAAGCATATTATATTATTACTATATTATTATTATATATTATTATTATTACAGTTATAATAGAGTTTTTGGCAAAGAATTACTAATAATTAAGAAAGTAATAATAATAATAATAATAATAAATTAATAATAATAATAATAATAATAATAAGTAATATTAATAATATTAAAATGTTATCAACATTCTCTTTATGCCACTTTTATCATCATATTGTTATGATTAATACAATTCTGGTAATTAGTATCATTATTACCCTAATAATTGCCGAAATCACCAAGAAATCGAAAAAAAAAGTCATTTTGGAGTTATACTCTCAAAAGGCTATATTTCCGCTAGATTTGCCGCTTTTCGACTTTTGGGAATGTTTTTTCTTATCCCTTTTTTATATATATATGCGACACAACTTCCTGTTATTATCATCATCAATGTATCCATTTGAATTAGCATCATATTATCGTTATCATTCATCCTATCATCATTTATCACATCATTATCATCATTATTGCAATATTATCATCATTATGCAATTTGGGTATCATTATATTGAAATTATTGGGAGTTATAGTTTAATTTTTGCAATAATCTAATAAACCACAACAATCAATAATAGTAATAACAATAATAATAACAATAATAACGATTTTATAATAATTATTATATCATTATCTAATAGATCGGTAGTACGTAATTATACTGTTATAATAATTATTTTTGCAATTATACTACCAGTACAACTAATAATAATGATAATACTAACAATAATAATACTAAAAAAATATGATAACCCACTAGCATTATTATTATTATACTTATACTATTATTATTATTATTTAAAATTAATTATTATTATTACAGTTATAAGAGATTTTTGTACAATAATAACGAATAATAAGAGAATTAGTTAATAAGAATAATAATAAATACTAAAATAATAATAATAATAATAATAATAATATAATAATAAATAATAATATATTAATAAATATTCAAATGTATCAAAATCTCTTTATCTCAAGTTTATCATCAATTATTGTTATGATACTACAATTCTGTAAATTAATATCATTATTACCCTAATAATGCCGCAATCACCAAAGAAAATCGATAAAAACGTCATTTGGAGCATACTCTCAACAAGGCTAAGTTCGCTAGATTTTGTGCGCTTTTTCGACTTTTGGGAATGTTTTTCTTATCCTTTTTATATTATACATGGACACAAATTCCGTTATTATTATCATTCATTATCATGAGTATAATCATTATTATCGTTATCATCATCATTATCATCATTATCATCATCATTATCCTCATTATTGCACATTATTATCATCATATTGCAATTGTATCTTATTATGCAATTATTGGAGTTATAGTTTATATTTGCAATATACTAATAACCCACAAAATAAGAATATAATAACAATTAATAATAACAATAATAAAACGATTTATAATAATTATTATATCATTATCTTAATTAGTATCGTTATTACTGTAATTATTACTGTATCAATAATTATTTTTGCAATTTAATACCAGTACAAAAATAATAATGATAAAATAACAATAATAATACTAATAACAAATTAAACCACTAGGCATTATTATGATTAGACGTATACTTAGGATTTAGGATTATTATTATTATTACATTTATAATAGATGTTTTTGGCCAATAATACTAATAATAAGATAATAGTAGTAATAATAATAATAAGTAATAAGTAAGAATAAGAATAATAATAAGGAAGAATAATAAGAATAATAATAATAATTAATAATTAAGAATAATTAGTATTATTATTATTAGGAGTATGATTAGACTATTATTTATCTTATTAGACTATAGTATTATGGGTATGATTCTTATTGATTAGTAGTATTATTATTATGAGGATTAGGAGGAGTACTCTATTATCGTAAGATGAGTATTAGTGCCAAAAAATCGATTATAACTGGAATATAATAAATAATAATAATAATAAAGTATAAGTTTAATAATAAAATGCTAGTGGTTATAATATTGTTTATTAGTATTATTCTTTTATATTATCATTATTATTATTTGTACGGTAGTATAAATTGCAAAAATAATTATATAACAGTAATAAATTACAGTAATAACGATACTTAATTAAGATAATGATATAAATAATTATTATAAAATCGTAATTATTGTCATCTTCATTATTATTATTATTATTATTATTATTATTGTGGTTATTAGTCAATTATGCAAAAAATATAAACTATAACTCCAATAATTGCAGAATAATGATAGCAATTGGCAATAATGATGTAATAATTGCCAATAATGATGATAATGAGGATGCTAATGATGATAATGATGATGATAACGATAATAATGATGTAATCATGATAATGATGATGATTAATAACAGACTTGGTCCATATATAATTATAAAAAAGGGATAAGATAAAAAAACATTCCCAAAAGTCGAAAAAAGCGGCAAAATCTTAGCGAAATATAGCCTTTGAGAGTATACTCCAAAATGCGTTTTTTCGATTTCTTTGGTGATTTCGGCAATTATGAGGGTAACTAATGATAATTAATTACCAGAATGTATTAATATAACAATATGATGATAAAAGTGAGAATAAAGAGAATTGTGCGACATTTGAATAGTATTAATATAGGATTATTCTATTATATTATTATTAATTATAGTATTATTGTATTATTATTATATTATGAATTATTATACTATGATCTTAATTATGTAGTATGATTGCCAAAAAATCATTATAAACGGTAATAATAATAACTATCAATAATATAAAATAAGTATAAGTATAAGAATAAGAAGGAGTGGTTATTAAATTGTTTTAGTATTATTATTGTTTTATTACATTTATTAATTATTTGTACTGGTAGATAATTGCAAAATAATTATATCCTCTCAGTAATAATTACAGTAATAACGATACTAATAAGATAAATGATATAAATAATATTATAAAAATCGTTATTATTGTTATTGAGTAGTGTTTATTTTTTACTATTATTATTGTTGTGGGTTATTAGTATTATTGCAAAAAAAAATATAAACATAACTCCAATTAATTGCAATAATAATGATAGCATTGCAATAATGATGATAGCTAATTGACAATAATGATGATAATGATGATTTTGATAATGATGATAATGATGATGATAAACGATAATAATGATGATAATCCATGATAATGATGATGATAATAAAAAAGGAATTGTGTCCATATAATAATATAAAACAGGGATAAGAAAAACATTCCCAAAAGTCGGAAAAAGCGGCAAAAATCTAGCGCAATATAGCCTTTGAGAGTACACCAAAATGACGTTTTTTCGATTTCTTTGGTGATTTCGGCAATTATTAGGGTTAATAATGATAATAATTACCAGAATTGTATTAATCATAACAATAATGATGATAAAAGTGAGAATAAAGAGAATTTTGATAACATTTGAATATTATTATATATTATTATTATTATTATTTATTTATTATTATTATTATTTATTATTATTATATATTATTACTATTTATTACTTAATTATTAGTATTATTTTCCAAAAAATCTATTATAAACGTAATAAAATAATATATAATAATAATAAGTAAAGTATATATATATGCTTTATGGTTTATAATATTGTTATTAGTATGTATTATTGTTATTATTCATAATTATTATTGTACTGTAGATAATTGCAAAAATAATATTATAAAGTAATAATTACAGTATACGATATAATTAAGATAATGATATAATAATTATTATAAAATCGTATTATTTATTATTATTGTATTACTATTATATTGTTTGGTATAGATATATTGCAAAAATATAAACTATAACCCAATAATTGCAATAATAATGATAGCAAATTGCAATAATGATGATAATAATTGGCAATAAGGATATATGATGATGATGATGATTTATACGAGAATCTGATATAATCATGAGATAATTATATGGATATAACAGGAATTGTGTCCATATTATATAAAAAAAAAAAGGGATAGGAAAAACATGTCCAAAGTCGAAAAAGCCGGCACAACAGCGAAATTGCCTTTTGAGAGGATACTCCAAATGACGTTTTTCTTTCATTCTTTGGTGATTTCGGCAATTATAGGGTTAAGAATGATAATAATTACCAATAATTGTAATTAATCATGACAATAATGATGATAAAGTGATAATAAAGAGAATTTTTGATACATTTGAGTTATAGTTAATATTATTATATAATATATTGATTCATTTATATTTATTTTTGATTAAATTTTTTATTTTATTTTTTATTTTTTTAAGAATATTTTTATTTCATTATTATTATTATTATTATTATATTATTATTATTATTATTCTATTATCTTAATTATTAGTGTTATTGCCAAACAAATTCTATTATAACTGGAATAATAATAATAATAATAATAATAAGTATAAGTATAATAATAATATTCTAGTGGTTATAATATTGTTATTATATATTATTATTGTTATTATTATCATTATTTCATTTATTTGTACTGGTAGTATAATTGCAATAAATAATTATTATAACAGTAATAATTACAGTAATAACAACGATACTAATTAGATAATGATATACATAATTAATTTATACAACATCGTTACACATTTATAATGTTTTTATATTGTTATTACTATTATTATTGTTGTGGTTTATTATATATTGCAAAAATATAACTATAATCCAATAATTGCAATTAATAAGATAGATAGCACTTGCAATAATGATTGATAATAATTGCAATAATGATGATACATGATGATGATAATGATGATAATGAGGATGATATCGATAATAATGATGATAATCATGATAATGAATATGATATACAGGAATTGGGTGTCCATATATAATATACCAAAGGTTAATAAAACATTCCCACAAGTCGAAAAAGCGGCAAAAATCGAGCGAAAATATAGCCTTTTGAGAGTATCTACCAGAAATGACGTTTTTCGATTTCTTGGTGATTTCGGCAATTATTAGGGTAATAAATGTAATAATTAGCCAACATTGTATTAATCATAACAATAATGATGATAGAATAGTGAGACGAAAGAGAATTTTGATAACATTTGAATATTATTCATATATTATTTTATTATTATTTATTATTATTATTATTATTATTATTATTATTATTATTATTATTAATTATTATTATTATTATTATTACTATTATCTTTAATTATTAGTATTATTCCAAAATCTATTATAACTTTAATAATGATGATAATACTAATACTAATATAATAAGTATAAGTATAATGATAATAATGCCTAGGGGTTTATAAAGTGTTTTTCGTATTATTATGTTATTATTATCATTATTGTATTATTTTGTACTAGGTAGTAATAATTGCAAAAATACTTATATAACCGTAATAATTACAGTAATAACGATACTAATTAAGATAATGAATAAATTATTTATTATAAAAATCGTTATTATTGTTATATTATTGTTATTACTATTATTATTGTTGTGGGGTTATTAGTATTAATTGCAAAAATATAAACAATACTCCCAATATTGCAATAAATAGTGATAGCATTGCAAATAATGATGATAATAATTGCCATAATGATGATAATGATGATGATATGATGACTAATGATGATGATAAAAACCGATAATAATTGATGATAATCATGATAAGAATGATGATAATAAGCAGGATGTGTCCATATTAATATAAAAAAGGGATAAGAAAAACATTCCAAAAGTCGAAAAGCGGCAAAATCTAGCGAATATAGCCTTTTGAGAGTATACTCCAAAATGACCGTTTTTTCCGATTTCTTTGTGATTTCGGCAATTATTAGGTATAATGAAATATTACCAGAATTGTATTAATCATAACATAATGATGATAAAAGTGAGAATAAAGAGGAATTTTGATAACATTTGACTATTATTAAATATTATTATTATTATTATTATTATTAATTATTATTATTTTATTATTAATTATTATTATTATTATTATTATTATTATTACTTATTTGATCTAATTCATTAGTATTATTGCAAAAATCTATTATACTGTAATACTAATAATAATAATCATAATAATAATAATAGTATAAGTATACTAATAATAATGCTAGTGGTTTTATAATATTTTTTTTAGTAATTATTATTGTATTATTATCAATTATTAATTATTTTGTACTGGTAGTAAATTGCAAAAATATTATTATAACAGTAATAATTACAGACTAACGATACTAATTACGATAACTGATATAAATAATTATTATAAAATCGTTATTATTGGTATTATTATTGTTATTACTATTATTATTGTTGTGGTTATTATTATTATTGCAAAAATATAAACTATAACTCAAATAATTGGCAATAATAATTGATAGCAATTGCAATAATGATGATAATAATTGCAATAATTGATGATAATGATATGATAATAGGATATGAATGATGATAATGATAATAAAGATGATAATCATGATAATATGATGATAAAATAACCAGGATTGTGGCCATATAATAATATAAAAGGGATAAGAAAACATGCCCAAAAGTCGAAAAAGCGGCAAAATCTAGCGAAATATAGCCTTTTGAGAGTAAACTCCAAAATGGACTTTTTCGATTCTTTGGGATTCGGCAATTAAATTTGGTAATAATGATAATAATTACCAGAATTATTAATCATAACAATAATGATTTATAAAAGTGGAAATAAGAGATTTTGAATAACATTTGAATATTATTAATATTATATATTATTATTATAATTATTATTAATTATTATTATTATTATTATTATTATTACTATTATCTTAATTATTAGTATTATTGCCAAAAATTATTATTAATGTAATAATAATATAATAATATAATAATATAAATTAATATATAATAATAATGCTATGTTATAACTATGTTATATATAATATTATTATATTATTATTATTTGTACTGGTATATATTGCAAAAATATTATTATAACGTAATATTTACAGTAATAACGATACTAATAGATAATGATATAAATAATTATATAAATCGTATTATTGTTATTATATGTTTTTACTATTATAATGTGGGTTATAGTATTATTGCAAAATAAAACTATCTCCAAAAATTTCAATAATAAGAACAATTGAATAATTTTTAAAAAAGC
>NW_023664421.1:0-10000 GCF_015228065.2 Penaeus monodon
AAATTTTTTAAAATTTTTAGTTTATCTTGTGATTTAAAAAAATCAAAGGGGAAAAAGCTATTTGTGCCTCACTTTTACCATACCTTTTTAGAATCATTCTTTTATGCCTTTTGAAAATAAAAAAAAAATAAAAACCCTTTGTAAACGTTGATAGAAAAAAGGTAATAAATAATCGACTGCCAAACGGATAGACGACAGTGGATGATAATGCAGTGAGAAACACCCGAAGGGGAAAGGCACTAAAAAAAAACAAATAAAAAAACAAACAAAAAAAGGAAATGGAGAACAAAAATTCTTCAGAAACGGGTTTTTTTGTCACGAAAAAAAAAAAAAAAAAAAAAAACGCAAAAATGAATAGGAAAAACCAAAAATCAAAGCAACCGAATAAAAGAAGGAAAATGTAAAAAGGGGAAAAAAAACGCGAGAGAAAAAGGTGCTGCAAGGGGATGGAGGGGGACTGAAGGGTAAAAGTAAATCTACACTTTTTTCTTAAAAGAACTTCTGTGTCATTTCCCATTTAATGAGGGCCAGATTTTTTTGGCATGATTCTTCCTACACACATGCTACCTACAACTTATATATATATATTATATATTATATATTATATATATATATTATATAAATTTTATATATATATATTCTATATTATATATATGTGTTGTGTGTTTTTGGTGTTGTGGTGTTGTGTGTGTGTGTGTATGTTGTGCTATCTATTTTTTTCCCCAGGCCGGTGCTCGAAACCCCCGAAATCGATTTCCGTCGATGCTCTAACCACTCGGCTACCGCGGGCCCCAAACGCATACATCTATCTATCTATCACCCAACACACACCCCAACACAAAACACACACACCCACACACCACAAACCCCCAAAACCACACACACACATATTTATGAAACAAAATTTTTAATATATATATATAATAATATATATATAATATATTATAATATATATTTTATATATTATATGTTTATATTATTATATATTATCAATATATATATATTATTATATATTTAATATATTAATATATTTTATTATTTATGTGTGTTGTGTGTGTGTGTGTGTGGGGTGTGTGTGTGTGTGTGTGTGTGTGTGTGGGGTGGTGTGTGTGGTGTAAAAATATATTTATTATTATTTAAATTTTTATATATATTATATTATAAATGTATATCCTTTTTTTATAAATTTATGTATTATTATATATTTTATTTTTATATATATATTATAATATAATATATATTTTTTATAGCATTTTATTATCACATTAAAGAAACCACACCCACCACACACCACACACCCACACACACACCGATTATATATTTTAATATAATATATATATATTATTTATATATATAATTATATAATTTTATATTTTGTACGTAACAAACCTCTCTCTTCTCTTCTCTCCATATCTTCTCTCCCTCTCTCACTCTCCTCTCTCTCTCTCTCTCCTCTCTCCTCTCTCTCCTCTCTTTCCCCCCCTCTCTCTCTCTCTCCCCTCCTTTTTCCCTCTTTCTTTTCCCTTCTCTCTCTTCTCTCCCTCTCTCCCCTCTCTCTCTCTCTCTCTCCTCTTCTCCTCTCTCCTCTCTCTTCTCTCTCTCTCTCTCTCTCTCTCTCTTTTCGCTCTTTTTTTTCGCCTTTTCTCTCTCTCTCTCTCTCTCTCTCTCTCTCTCTCTCTCTCTCTTCTATATATAATTAATAATATATATATATATATATAAATTTTATATAATATATATTATAAAAGTATTACATATATTTAAAAAATATTATTTATTATTTATTATATATATATTTATATTTAAAATATAATATATTAAAATTATATTGCTTAATATATACACATATAAAGACACACAACACAAACACCACACACCACACACACACACACAAAACACACAGATATATATATATATTATATATATATATATATATATATATAAATATTTTAATATATATATATATGCGTCCCAAAACTCCTCTCTCTCTTTTTCTCTCTCTCTCTCTCTCCTCTCCTCTCCTCTCCTCTCTCCCTCTCCCTCCACTCTCCCTCTCTCACTCTCACCTCTCTCTCTCCTCTCCTCTCTCCTCTCTCCTCTCTCTCCCCCTCTCTCTTCTCTTTCCCCCTCTTACGGGTATAGGACCCAAAATTCATTGGCTTGCAGGGTATTGAACGGTATTCGCTTGACTCTTTATTTCGGAAGTTAACCACGCGTATAAGAACACGACATGTTTAGTTTACGGGTTTGGGGCCCCGCGCGGAGGTCGGGGTCAGCCCCCCTTTTTGGAGGGAGGCGGGGGCTGCCTTAGCGCGGTGGTAGCTTAGCCGAACTCTCGGTCAACAGGCAGATATAAAATGTACCTCCGCCCTCGCTGAGCGGGTTTTTTCTTATTTGGACATTTGGATCCACGGGGAAAAACAGCCACGGGGGTCCCTGGAAACCGAAATAAATTACCACATCCTGTAACCAAAATAGAATTATCCCTCTTAATTGTCGCCACCTACCGCGCCTCGCCCCGGGCCCTTAAAGGGTGACCAAACTTGGCTGTCGCCCTCGACTCGGCGTTGTCCTGGTTTTTTTCGTGGCTGCTCGTCCCTGTCGTCGTCATCCTCCTACCCTTTGGGTGTATCTTCCGTCTCGTGTTCACACTCCCGAAAAGCCCCTCGCCAGGTCCTCCTTGATTTCGGATTCGCCCTGACCTCCTCGTATCCGGCCCAGCCTAACCGCGGCGTCCTCGTCCACACCTCCTCACAGATCTCGCCCAGGTTTTCTCGCGTCCACACCCCTCGTAATTTTTCATCCGGATCTACGGGCGTGGGGGAGGGCGGCATTTCGGGGCGGCTGATATCTCGCAAAACGAGCTCCTGAGTTGCCCGGGATCGCAGGCGTCCGCCAGCCTCATTCTGGGCCGGGTACCTGCGGCAAAGGTTGGGGTTTCGCGGGATCTCGGGAGCCAGCAGCAACCCCCGTCCACTATAGGGGGACGTATTAACACCTTTTCTGACAAAAATCTTGGTCCGGGGGCCTATGGCGATGTTCGATGACCCTTCCCACGGCATCCTGGTCCCCCTTTGGGTGCCGTTGGGCCCCGACTGCTTAAAAAGTCGGGGACCGATCATACACGTAAGGGCCAAGTAAGAAAAAAAGAAAGGCAACAAAAAATGGGGGTATTACCACACCTTTTTATTCTAAAAAATTTAGGGGTTTTTAATTTTGGGTTTTTTAAACTTATTTTCGTTTTTTTTTTTAATTTTGGTTTTTTTTCACAAGGTAAAAAAAGAAATAGAAGAGGGAGTTCGTAGGGGGCCCCGCATAGCCCTTTTAAACTCCAACCATCCTGAAATTGAAAAAATAGAAAAAAGGGCGACATGGGCGATCCGCGAAGACTTTTTTAAACCATGTCTCACACGATAAAATAGATGAAACTTGTTTTATGTACAACCCTCGTCACACGGAAAAAATTGCGGGCAAAAGAGATACTAAAAAATCTTTACGCCGGCACTAAGACAGAAACCAAAATTTTAAAAAAAAGGGTCGTGTCTTTTGTCCGCGTGGTAGTGAGGGGGAAGGTGTTGTGTATGCTTGTGGTGACAGCTAGCGTTAATAAAGGGGGAAAGGCGAGTGAAACCCACACAGAAAAAATTTCAAAAACACAAATTTTAGCGTTCACTATAACAAACTGAAGTAATTTAAAATGCAGCTATTTAAGATTTTTCAACTACCACATTGAATTCAACTATAATGATATGCGACAGAATTACCATAAAAAGGTGACTAAAAAAAATATTCCCAAATTTTTTTATAAAGCAAATCTTCTGGGGGTCAAAAATCTGAACTCGGAGTACAGTCTAGCTTTGCACGTCAACTTCAATAAAAAACTCGGGGGATCCTTCCCAAAATCCCTTAATGCTGAACGATTTGAGCCGAATAAAATAACCCTGCTCTCTTCTGCGTTCTGAAATTGGCGCTCGCAAAATTCCCAAAGGGATATATATTCACGAACACACAAACCTTGGGGGTCCCCAAAACAGCAAGGGGCTTGAGGGGGGTGAAAAAGGTGTGTTTAAATAACGAAAATTGATTTAGTTAAACCCTACCCTACTTTAAATTAACGGACAATGCGGGGTCCCTGACCAAAAAGGTCCAAAACGAAAAACTTCGGTTTTTGCCCCACTTTCAAACGACGGAGCGCAGATCATTAGGCGTTTACGCACCCCGGGGCAAATGGGGCAACCCTGTGCCATGATATGGGGGAGACCCTACCTTTTTCCAAATAATAAAATTTTGTTCCTCTTCGCTCTAACGCCGATAGAACGGTCCCAAAAAAAAATGTCAATGATATTTTGCTTCCAAATTGGGGAAACCAAGGGGTCTCTGACCCTCCCCACGCCGCCACCACCGGGAAAAGAGAAATGAGGTCAGTCAAGACAGGAAAAAATTTTTTTTCAAACCCCAAAGTGACCGCAAAGAAAAAAGGGGGTCATGGGGGGGCGAGGTTAGAACGAGAAAAAATAAAATGGTATTCGTGATAAAAATAAATCACGAACGCTTAAAATTTTCGTTGCAGATGAAAAAATATAAATCCCCCAAAAACGAAAAAAAAATTAAATTATTTAACTAACAAACGATATTCTGTTTTATTGATCACATACTCGATCGCAGGGAAATACAATCTAGGGGGAAGAATAGGGGAAAACGTCCCATTTGCTGTCTTACCCTTTTTAACCCAACAAAAAAAAAAACGGTTTAACGCATGTATGGGAAAGAGGGAAAAAAAATAAAAAGGGGCCCAAACGTGTATTTACGTGTTTTTTTTTTCGCTGTCTTCTACGTAACACACAGACATGTCTATTATAAGGGGCCGCGCGGGGGTCAGGTCAGCTCCCCGGGAGGAGGGCGGGCTGCCTTGTGCGGTGGTACTTAGCACGAACTCTCGGTCAAACGGGGTCAATTAAAAGGGGACCTCCCCCCTCGCTGAGGGGGGGTTTCTTTTTGGGGGGACTTTGGATCCACTAAAAACACCACGTGGTCCCGGGAAACCGAAATAGAATTATCCACATCCTGTACCGAAATAAAAATTACCCAAAATTTTATACTCTCTCTCTCTTCTTTCGCTCTTTTTTTTCCCTTCTCTCTCTCTCTCTCTCCCCCCTCTCTCCTCTCTCTCTCTCTCTTTTCGCTCTTTCTTTCGCCTTCTCTCTCTCTCTCTCTCTCTCTCTCTCTCTCTCTTCTCTCTCCCCTCTCTCTCTCTCTCTCTCTCTCTCTTCCTCTCTTCTTCTTCTCTCTCTTCTCTCTCATCCCTCTCCCTCTCTCTTTTTTGCATCTCCCTCCTCTCCTCTCCCTCTTCTTCTCTCTCTCTTTTCTCCTCCCTCTCTCTCTCTCAGAGGGGCCAGATGCCTTAAATGTCATCCCCCCCCTAACAAGGGGTGACCAATAGGACGGCGTGCCTGGGGGGGGGCATCGCCACCGTTTTGACTACCCAAACCCCCTTACTCTGACCTCTGACCCGTCCAAAAAAATTTGCCCCAAAAAACTTTCTGCCTCGAGTCACGGCTCGCTCGGACGCTCCCCTCCCGGGGCCCCCCTCCAACCCCCGCTTTTCCGGGCCTCTTCCGGCCTCTTCCGGGGCTCTGTTCTGCTCAACCGGCGACTTGGGATCTTCAACCCTCCGTCCCGCTACGCTACACTATCCACGGATTTCATTAAAAATGCCCGACCCTGAGTTTAAACCACCAAGCCCCCTGATTCTGGTTTTTTACGACAAAAATGTTGGGTCACGGTGGTATCAAGAACCTTTGTCTCTCTCTTCCCTTTTCATTTTTATATATATATATATATATATATAATTATATTATATATAATATTTTAAAAAATATATATACATATTATATATATATTTTATAATATTCTATATATCTATATACTTATATCTTATCTATATCTATCTTCTATCTTCTATCTATCTTCTATCTATCATCTATCTATCTATCCCATCTATCTATCTACTATCATATATTATATATATATTATTATATATATATAATATTTTATATATATTATATATATATATGCATAATATACACAACACAACACACACATATATGCAGAAATGAAAAATAAAAGAATAATAGATTTTATACTTCAAAAATTAAAACGAAGTATTGAGAATAAAATCTATATATACGCGACTGAAAAGAAAAATTAAACCTTTTTGGGCAAAGAAAAGAGAGAGAAAAAGAGAGAGAGAGAAGAGAGGAGAGAGAGAGGAAAAAGGGGGAGGAAAGAGGGGGGAGAGAGGGAGAGGAGAGAAAGAGGAGAGAGAGAGAATGCCCAAATTTAAAAATTTTCTATTTCCCCATTTTCTTTTAATATTCATTCACGCCGTGACTGGGGGGCCCTTTTTGCCAAAATTATTTTTTTCCACATTTTCCCAAACTGTTATCTTCTAATCTAATCTTTGGATTAAAGCTTTTTTTCTTCTTTTCTATCTCCTTTTATTATTTATCGATTTTTTTTTTTTTAAAGTTAAAGGCTTTTGGCTTTTCCTAGTTGCTTGGTGTGAACAGGGGGCAGATATGCAAATGTGTCCTCTGCTAGTTCTATTTTTTCCATTTTGTTGTTTTTCTTATTATTGTTTTTTTTCTTCTTTTCATTATGGGAAAGTAAAATTGTTATTCTTATTCATTTTTTTTTCCATTGTTTCATCTTACTATTACAAAATCTATCATTTATCTTTTCTGTGGTGTTTGTGTGTTGTGTGGTGTGTGTGTGTGTGTGTGTGTTGGTGTGTGTGGTTGTGTGTGTGTGGTGGGTGTGTTGGTGTGTGTGGTGTGTGTGGGTGTGTGTGTTGGGGTGTGTGTGTGTGTGTGTGTTGTGTGTGTTATGACCAGTAAAATGTACCAAAGATGAGAAGGAAAAATCCAAATAAAAATGCATAAATCGTAACGTTTCGAACCCACGATTCTAAGCCTAAAAACTCATTTTTTTTAAGTATATGGGAAAAAACGACAATTAAAGACCCAGTCGTGGGGGAAAATTTTACACCACGCCTAAGCGAGAAGATTATCAAAATTTATTTCGAAAGGATCTTTGATGACGTTCGCTTTTGAGAAAGTCTGCGTGCGAAAAAAACGGCCAAAAGACTGAACTGGGGCAAATTCCTAACATTTTAAAAACTTACACCTTTAAGAAACGCACCTAAGTAAACCAAGAAAGCTAGACGATGATCTCACAATTAAAAACGGAAAACCTAAACTAAACTATAAAACCTGGTCAAAGAAGCGACTTCCTTTTCCCCGTGCTGCGTCTTTTCAGAAACTTGACCTGGTTTTCCTCATCCCGGAGGGAAAACAACTTCTCATACTGTCTAAAAAATGGCAACCGCCGGGCAAATGGCAATATGAAAACTATGAAAAGAAACAACTGGGTTTCCCTGATGAACACAAACTGGTAACTTTTTCAAAAAGTTTTAAAGGGAAAAAAGCCCACCCTTCTCAAGTAAAAATTTAAACCCGGGAAAGGATATTGGGAGAATTTTTAAAAAAAATATAAAGGGAGAGAACAAAAGAACGACTGATATATATATATATATATAATATATATTATAATATTAAAATTATATAATATAATATATAATATATAAACATATATTATTATATATTTAAAAAATTATAATAAAAATTTTTTAATATAATATATTATATTGTATATATATAGTTTTTATATATATATATAATATTATATATATATATATATATATATTTATATATATTGTGTGTGTGGTTGTATTTGTGTGGTGTGTGGGTGTGTGGTGTGTGTGTGTGTTTGGGGGAGTTTTGACAAGGTTAATAAATTTTAAAGAAGAACGAATAACTAAACTGGTGCCTTCATCACCAAAAAATGAATCTGCAATTTTTCTCTGGGGGACCTTAAATTTTCTATTGCTCATTATTATTATTTTTATTATTTGTTTTATAAGGGTCTGTAAACCGGGGGAGTATTTACACGGAAAAGTGTAAAAACCTGGAGAATACAAGATCACGGCTGGCCCAAGACTTCACCAATATATTAATATGTATTATATTATATATTAAATAAATTTATATATAATATTATATATTTAAAAATAATATTATATATATTGTTTTAAAATTTTTATAATTTTTATATATTTTATAATTATTTAATAATATATTATAATTAAATATTATATATAATACATAATTTATATAAATACACACACACAACAAAAAAAAAAAAAATATATATATATATATATTATATATTTTTATATAAAAATATTTTTATATATAAATTTATTAATATAATATATTTATATATTATATATATGTTTTATAATATATATATTATATATATCTATATATATATCTTTATTATTATATTTTAATTTTTATATATTTATAAAAAACTATATATATATATATATATTCTTATATTATATAAAATTTATATTTATATATTTTAAAATATATATTATTTTTAAACTCCCACCAAAACCACCCAAAAAAAAACAACAAACACACAACCAACCAACAACAACAACAATCAAAACCAAAACCCCCAACCCAAACCCCCCAACCCACCCCCCCACAAGACAAAACCCCCCCGGGGCCCGGGGGCAAAGATCCCCGGGGGGAAGAAGCCCCCAACCCAACAAAAACAGCTCCCCCCCCCACCACAAACCATTTTAGGGTTCTTCCTTTTAGTCCGTTAAATTGGATTTTGGGGGAAGGAAAGAAAAAAAATACAACAAAAAATATATATATATTATAATCATATTTATTTATATATATTTATATATATTTTATATATAATTTAAATATATTTTATATACATACAAATAAATAATATATATATTATATAAAAATATATATTATAATTTTAATATATATATATATATATATATATATATAATATATATAATATATATTATATATATAATATATTATAATAAATTTAAAAATTATATATATATATTATTATTATATATATATTAATATATATTAAAATATATATTTAAAAATATAAATCTTATAATATATATAATATATATATTGTTTATAAAAAACAAAAAAAAAAAAAAAAAAAAAAAACACACACACACACACACACCCCCCACAAAAACAAAACAACACACAACACAAACCCACACACACACACAACACACCAACCCACACACCAACACCACACACACACACACACAACCCACCACACACCACACACACCGCACACCCAAAAAACACACACACCAACAAACACACTCACACACACAACCAACACACACACCACACACACCAAAACACACACCACCAAAAAATAAATATTATATATATATATATATATATTTATAAATATATATTAAATATTTTATATTATATATTATATAATTTTATATATAATAATATTATATATATAAAATTAACACATACACTTTCGTTTTTTCCCTGTAAGGGCGCCACACGGGGCATTTCCATTTATTCTTTCCCCAGCCACTTCCTCTGCCCCCCGCCCTTTCCGTCTTCTTAACTACTCCATCCCTTCTTTCGGTTTTCCCTCTTTGCTTCCTACTTGGTCTTGCCCCTCCTCTTTTTCCCTTTTAGCGTCTAAAACCTTGGGTGTCCCCCTTATGAAGTCGTTCCTAAACCCCTAATTGCTCGTCACTCCCAGAGAAATGAATCACACACACACACACACACATACACCCCACACACACACACACACACACCACACCCCACACCCCACACACCACACGCACACACACCACACACACACACACACCCCACACACACACACACACATGACCTCAGCAGGGTCTTGCTCTGTTTCCTCCCTTTTCGTCAATGGTACCGATTCCAGTCCATATAAAATTCCCGGCCTCGCCACTGTCTTATAAAATTTGCCTTTCACTCTGGGCAATATCCTCTTGTCACAGATCACTCAAGACTCTTTTTATCTTTTGTTCCCCCTTGCTTGCCAC
>NW_023664422.1:0-13843 GCF_015228065.2 Penaeus monodon
ATTTTTTTTTAAAATTTTTTAAAATTATTAATTTTAATTTCATCCAAAATTTCCCTTTTAAAACATTTTAAATTCATTGTCAAAATTTGTTTTTTTTTTAAAAACATCAAATTGGTCAAAACCAAATAAATTTGTAAAAAAATCATCATTTTTATTACTAGTTTTTTAGTTAGTAGTATCGCCAAAAAAATAAATTATTTATTTATCATTTTTGTAATTTGTAGTGGTAGTTTTTGGGGTTTTTGAAAAAAAAGGGGAGTTTTTTCGATTTTTTTGTGAGTTTTTGAGTCCAAAAAATGTGGGGAAAGCCACCATAAAAAACGGGTAAAATGAAAATATTAAACGTTCCCCATTTTTTGTGAAAAAAAATTTTTAATAATTTTTTTTTTTAAAAAAACTTGCCCTTTTTTTTTTTGGAAATTGTTTTACACCCCTGTGAAAAATGAAAAGATTTTTGTTTTTAATTTTTTAAATTTTTTTTGTTTGGGGAGCATATCGCCCCCCTTTTAAAAAAAGGGGGGTTTCCTTGGGGGAATTTCTAAAAAAAAAAAAAATTTTTTTTTAAATTTTTTTTTCCTTCGTAGTCACAACGTCCGGGGGAAAACCTTCCCTCGGGCAGAAGTGAGGGCGTGGTGCAAAAAGGATATTTGGGAAAAAAAAAAAACCCCCCTTTTATTTTTTTTCAAGCTGATTTTTTTCCAATAAAACCCCACTTTTATTTTTTTTTAATTTTGGTGTATTTTTTTCCCCCCAAAAGGCATTTGTAGAGGAAAAAAAAAAAACCCAAAAAAATATAAGCAAAAGAAAACCCCCAGTTGGGGGGGGTTTTAAAAAAACAGTAGTATCATCATTAATTTTTACTATAGTAGTTTGTAAAATATCGATTATTATCATTTCATTTTTTTTTTTACAAACATCAAAAAAAAATTTTTAAAACCCATTTAAAAATTTCATTTATTATTTCAAATTTATTTCATTGTCCCATTAAAAAACCCTCCAAAATTTTTTTTAATTTTTCTTTCATTTCATTACCATTTTATTTTTTTATTTTTTTATTTTTTATTTTATTTTTAAAAATTTTAAATTTTTATTTTTTTTTATTATTTTTTATTTAAAATTTTTAATTAATTTTTTATTTTTATTTATTTAAAATTTTTCATTATTTTCATTTAAATTTCAATTATCCACTTTTTTTATCATTATTTTTCATCATTTTTTTTTTTTAGCAAAATTATTATAATCATTAGTAAGTAATTCATTTTATCAAAATCCCAAAAAAATTATTATTAAAATTTTTATTTTATTATTTTTTTTTATTGTTTTATTTTATTTTGTTTTTTTTTTTTATTAAAATTTAATTTTCTATTTTTTTACTAATTTTTACTTTTCACTCAAAAACCCAAAATTTTCTACTATTATTATTTTCTAAATTAAATTTTTTTTTTATTTTATTATTTCATTATTAAAAAAAATTTTTTTATTATCATTATAATGATTTATGATGAATGAGGGCGTGGATTAATAATTACTGTTTTCATTATTGTTATTATTATTATTTTTGTTGTTTTGTTTTTGTTGGGTTTGTTAATTGTTATTGTTTTTTTATTATCATTATTATTATTATTGGTTTGTTGTTGTTGTGTTGGTTGTGTTTGTTGTGTTTTGCTGTTGTTTTTTTTTTATTGTTATTCATTTATTAATTATTTATTATTATTATTTATTATTATTATTATTGTTTTTTATTATTTATTTATTGTTTATGTTGATGTTGTTTATAAACTATTACTATCATTATTAATTTATTATTATTATCATTATTATTCAATTATTAACTATTATTATCATTTACTATTTATTATTCATTTATTATTATTGTTTTATTATTTCTATTATTATTAATTTATTATTATTATTGAATTTTATTATTTACTATATTTAATTATTTTATTTTATGAATTATTTATTGATGATGATGATGATGATGATGATGATTGATGATGAATGATATGATTATTATTATTATTATTATCATTTATTATTATTTATTATTTATTATTATTATTACTACTATTATTTATTATATCATCATCAAAAAACAACATTATTAATCAGTCTTTATTATTGCTTTTACTGTTTATGATTATTACTAATTATTCATCATTATTTGTTATCGCCAAAAAAACTTAGCATCATTATCCACCATTTATTGCTATCGCTATTATCATTAACATTTGCTATCACTGTTAATCATAAATTTTTTTTATCATTATTAAACATTAATTGTCATTTATTATTGCTATTGCTTTTGAATCATTTTTAACCCACGGGCCAAGTATTATTGTTATTTTACCATCATTATTGTTATCATTTTAATAATTTTTTCAATCATTTATGATAATTATTGCTAGCCCAACAAACAGTGGAAAAAATGGCATAAATTAAATAAACATTAAATAATAAGCAAATTACCAGTCGTAGCGAAATTAGATGCAACAAAAACATTAATAGAAAAAAAATGAAGAAATTTGAAAAAATCTTTTTTCCCAACCTGGACCGTTCCATTAGCCGAAAAAGGCGCTGAAGGAACAAAAAATGCCTCTCTTTGTCCCGCCGGGTTGGGTGTTTTTCTTTCTTACAGGAGGGCTGATATGGGTTTTTTCGAGCTGTAGATCACGTTTGCCTATGTTCGTTTCCCAGTAATGTTGAAAAAAAAACTATGAGGGGAATTATTGTAGATAAGCGGGGTTAATCAAATAAGTACTTCAGTGAAAGTGCTTTAAATAGGGATTTCCGGTTGAAAAATAGAATAGGCAATAGGGCACACTTTGAAATTTTCAGTGACGCCAGTTTTAAGATGAACCCCTGTTTTATTTATAAAAAAAAGGGAAAAAGAAAAGTAAAAGCCAACGTTTCACTGCAGTAATATGTTTGAAAAAATAAAAATTAGTCACATTTCAAAAATATTATTTTTCAACCAGGGACACACCAGGTTCCCCCCTTCCCACTAGAGCAAGTTGTTTGAGAAGATTTTTTTCTTTTTCCTTTTCTTTTTTGTTTTAGACATTGTTCATTCCTTGTAAAAATATCATTTTTCACGCGTAAAAAAAAAAATCAATAACCAACGGAAAACGAAATTTGCATGTACATTAAAAGATTAAAAAAAGCAATTTATATGAATAAGCAGGAACAGTGAAAATAGACCAAAACATTAGGAAAATTCACTCAAGCTGTACCATGTTTAGGAAATTATTCGGCGTTTCCCAGGGGTGCGAGGAAGCCCACACTTCGTTAAGGAATAAGTTTTGACGTCCGAAAAGACCATGGCGTAGTCCACTGGTCCCTTGATCCACTTTGCGAATTATCTAGGTTCCCGGGCCGCTTCCTGCCTGGTGGGGGGAAAGGCTGTCCAGGGTTTTCCTTGAAAGGAAAAGGGAAAAGATTTTGAATTTAATAAATTTAAGTTCGTAGAGCTGGAATTATGGTCAATGGTTTTATATAAGTTATCCGTAAAAAAAATACAATTCTTCTGAAAGTAAAAAATCTTCATAGAAAAAAATAAGATTTTTTTAAGGTAAGACTAATTTTGATTTTTTTTTATCTTAACAAACGTTTTTTTAAAAATATTATGTTTTCTTTTACCTTAGAAAATTCTTCGAATTGAATCCGTCTTTCCAAAACCATTTTTTAAGGATTGTTCTCGTAAGGCTCTTTTGGGGCCTCTCCTGTTATTTTTGGGACTCATCCACGACTTGAAATACGAAATTTTTCATGTGTAAAAATAGATAAATAGGTAACAACAACAACACCCCCAACCACCACACCACACCAAACAACACCACCACCACCAACACACACCACACACAACACCACCCCCACCAACCAACAAATTATATAATATATATATATTATATATAATATATTATATATATAATATATTATATTAATAATATATATATTATTAAAATACATTTACATATATATATATTTAACAGGTGTTGTTGTGTTTGTGTGTGTTGTGGTTGTGTTTTGTGGTGTTGTTTTGTTTTGTTGGGTAAGCAGTAAGTATCATTCATTTATTATTATCATCCTTTATTATTATTTTACAATCATTTAATGTCTTTCATTTTGTGTTGCGAATTATATTTTTTTCTATTATTTTATTATTATCAATTTTTATCTTTCATCATAATTTAGTATCAATTCAATTCATTTATTATTATTAATTTATTACTATTATTTATTATTTATTATTATTATTTTAATTTATTATAATTACTATTTTTCCCTATTTTAATTGTAAATTCATTTATTAATTTTCATTATCATTACTTTTTACCATTTTTATCCATTAAAGCAATCTGTTTTTAACTTTTTTTTTACTTGTTTAACATTATTATTATTAATTTTATTATTTCATCATTATTATTTAATCCTTCTTGTTGTGTTTTGTTATTATTTCTTTATCATTTACTAATATATTATTATCATTTATTATTATTTATCAATTTCATTCAATTATCTTTTTGTTTGTTATTTATTATTTCATGATCATTATTGTTTGTTATTGTTGTTTTGTTGTTGTTGTTTTATTTGCTTGTTCATTGTTTTGTTATTATCAAATATCCATTATTATTATTATTATCGATATTATATAATTGATTAATTTATTATTAATTGAAATGTTATTAATTATTATTAATCATTATTCATTATCAATGTGATTATTTATAAAAACTATTTATTATAAATTTGTTGTTTTTTTTATTCATTTATTATTTATTATTGCTGTTGTTGGGCTCTTTTTTATTTCGTTGTTCATTTATCATTAATGGTTGTTTTTTATTATTTGTTTATTATTTATTTTATCATTATTATTTGCTATGATGAATAATGGATGAAGATGATTTAATATTGCTATTATTCATCAATTATTTATTATTATTTATTATTTATCATTTTCATCATCATCAATCATCATACATTATTATTATTATTTATTATTATTACTGTCCACTATCATCGTCATTGTTTATTATATCAACTTTTTATTATTAAAAATTGTTTATCATTTCATTATCAATCATTATTCCTACTTTTATATTATTTATTATTATTTATATTAATAAAACATTATTATTATTATTATTTTATTAATTTATTTATCATTATTTATTTATTATTTACTGTAATATTTATTTTTTTTAAAATTTTTATTAATTATTCATTATTATTTATTATTATTTTATTATCAATTATTAATTATTTATTATTGATATTAATTAATCAATAATTCATCATCAATTTATTAATTGTTGTGTTACTATCATTATTATTATTAAATTCATTATTAAGCAACTATTATCATTTTTTTTTTGTTTATTAAGTATCATTTGGTTACTGTTATTTAATATTTTAACCATTAACATTACCATTATTTAGTACTATTAAACGATTACCCATTGATTATTGTTTATTATTGTTATATATCAATCAATCAGTGTTTATATTATTACTTTTATTTATCATCCACTATTATCAATTATTAATCATCTTTCATTAACATCCTTCATTATTCATCATCTTTATTTATTATCATTTTATTGCTATTTGTTTATATTCTATGTTATTTTATTTTTTTTTTTTATTATCATTCAATTTATTATTGATCCATTTATTTTTTTTTTATATTGATAAATAATAAAATTATTATTTATTATTTATCTTTTTGGATATCAAATTTTTAATCATTTATTAATTATTATCATTATTTTTCTATTATTATTATTTAATTATTATTATTATTATTATTATTTTTTATATTATTATTATTTATTAATTATTATTCATTATTATTATTATCATATTAATTAATAATTCATTAATTTATTTTTTTGTAGACAAAGGTATGAAATGAGAAATGAATTAATATTTCACACAATACAAAGATATACCAAGATATTTCATTTCTCATTCATTTACCTTGTTCTTACATTTTGTTCAATTATAAAATACGGTTCATTATTATTATTTAATTATTATTCATTATTATTATTATTATTATTTTATTATTATAATTTAGTAGTAAATAGTAGTAAGTAGTAAGTAGTAGTAGTATTGGCCATTATTATATTCATTATTATTATTAATTATTATTATTTACTGTTATATTATTTATTATTACCATTATCACCACCATTTATTATTGTTTATTGTTTTTATTATTTGTTCATCATTTAATGTTGGTTTGCTGTTATTCATTATTTTTCCACTAATAATTCATTTATCATAAATTCCTTATTTTAATTAATACATTACTAAATATTTAATCATTCATTATTTTATCATTTGCTATCATTTAGCAATTATCTCAATTTTTTTTTTTCTTACCTCTCTAATTATTTACCATCCTTATCATTATTGACTTTGGCGTAAAATATTTATCTTATTTACTAATTATGCTATTTTGTAAACCATAATGGTAAAGGCATTTTTTTTAATTATCATTTTGATTTAATTTGCTGCTTTTCTGTTTAGTAAACTTTTATTATCCTTATCAAAAATTTAGTAATATATTTCATAGTTATTTGCCATTATTTTTCTTATTTATTAATTTTCTATTATTATTATTTAATTATTAATTTTTCATTATTGGTTTATTATTCATTATTAATTTAATAATTCATTATTTATTATTATTATCATTAATTATCATCAGTATTTATTGTAAATTATTTACACAAATTTTTTTTATATTTTTTTTAATTGTTATACATTTATAAATTGTTTTAATATTTGTTTTTTCATTATCAATTTTTTCCATTATCATTTATTGTGGTGTTTTTTGCAATTTTATTGATTATTTATTATTTTATCATTTTTATTTACCATTATATTTTCACGGATTATCATTGGTTTGCTTTGCTTGTGTTTCTAATTTAAATTCTATTTATCATTTTTTTGGGTATTTTACTGTCTCAATTTTTAAAATTTTATTTAAAATTATTTTATTCGCTATCGTTCCATTGCTGTTTTGGTAGTGCTATTATTTCTTTTTCATCATTTTACATTATTTTCAAAATTATTATCATTACCAAAATAATATTTTTCTAGGTTTTTCCATGTTGTCCACTATTCTTCGCTAAATCACTTCGCTGTTGATAACCCCAACCCACCCATGCCCCCCCCCCCCCTCGTTTTTTACATATTTTCATTCTTTATCCTTAAAAGTTTTTTTTTTTCCCTTTTTTTCCTTTCTCCACTCTTTCTTCCTTTTCTTCCTATGACTTTTACCGACCCATTTTGGATGGATAAACGATGAAAGCGGAGCATGGCGGTTTTAATCGAAGCCAACCCAGCCCTTATTCAACATGGAAGACTTCATTGTGGAATATGCGGCGGTTCCACGGGTTCATTTCGCAAAACCACAAACACCCAACTCCACGCGTAACAACAGGAAGTATTTCCTGTAATGTGGATGTAATTTCTTTTCTAGCCGGGTGTGTTTTTTCCCACTGTAGAAAGGGAAAGGAGTCCGATTTGTCCATGGGAGGTTGGCATTTTTTCATGTCCCCCTTTTAATCCTTCGGCTTAATTTATCCGTTTTTATCAGCGTTATCCCATTCAGTTTTTTGTGGATTTAAAATATGTTTTTCTGCTCAAAAGGGGACGAATGGAGCGGTTAATGTGGCCCCACCAAATGCTGGAACAATTTGGTACGAGATTTGGCAATTATGTTTTTTTGCTTAGGCGCTTCATTGCTTGTTTTTTTATTTGGTGTTTACACAATTAATCCGTATTGTGCGGTGTTGGTAATATATAATATATATATATTATTATATTATATTATATATATAATATATATTATATATATATTATATTATATATTGAATGTATGGTATTATATAATATTATAATATATAATATATTATATATATTAATAATATATATATATATATGTTATGTGTTATATTATAATATATTTATTATATATATTTATAATATAATATATATATATATATATATATTATATTATATATAACACCAACACACAATTGTGTTGGGCATATATTTTGCGTCTATAGATGTTTGAGTGTGTTGTGTTGTGTGTGTTGTGTTGTGTGTGTTGTTTGTTTTGTGTGTGTGTTGTTGTGTGTGTGTGTGGTTTTGGGTGTGTGGTGTGTTTTGGTTTGTTGTGGGTGTGTGGGGGTGTGTGGGTGTGTGGGTGGTTGTGTGGTGGTGTGGTTGTGTGGTTGTGTGTGTGTGTGTGGTTGTGTGTTTGTATTTGTGTGTGTGGTGTTATGTTGGTGTTGGCCTGTGTGGATTAAAAAAAAACTGTAGTATAAGATAAATAAAAAAAGTTATTTTCTCCATTTTACATAAGGCATGGCAATCCATGTAAATACACATAGAAATAAACACATAAGTTAAATGTTCAAAACATCAATTAATCTCTCAAATATTTTCTCTCTGTCTTCAATTCATATCTATTTTTTCTTTTTTCTTGCGTGTGTGTGTTGTGTTTTGAGTTGGAGTGGGGAACTGGGGTGAGAATTTGAGGCGAAATCAGCCTTTTCCTCGGCCAAAAAGTCCACCGCCCTGAGAATTCCAAACCCCAGATTTTCTCCATCTCGATGAATTGCTTCTCTCCGGGGTCTTGGCTTTCGGATTGGGCCTATTCCATGAATCCGCAAAACCCCGCCGCCATCGCCTCCCCGGGTTTACGCCAATAGAAAAGCGTTCGGTGTGTCGGGTGGTCTACCACAGGCCAGGGCCTTTTACTGCCCGCCAAAGTATCGCCTGGGACCCACTTTTCCCATAGAAGCGTTAAATTATACTAATCTCAGTTGGGCAGGCTGGGGGTTTGCGGTCGGGTTGCAAGGTGGTCCCGTTATATCTTCTGAAGGAGAAAAGAGAAAAGGAAAAAATTGCTTTTTTACTTTTACAAACTTTTAATATTAAAAAGATTGGAATCGGTTATCATATAGTGGGAAAAATGTAAAATCCATCTGTTCAGTTTATTTTTATTTGTATTCTATTTTACCTTTTCTATTATGTGGGGTGTAATGGTGTTGGTTTGTGTGTGTTGTGTGTGGTTTTGGTGGAGTTTGTGTGTGTTGTGTGGTGTTGAGTTGTTGTGTGGGTGGTGGTGTTTGGGTTTGTGTTGTTGTTTGTTGTGTGTGTGTTGGTGTTGTTGTTGTGTGTGTGGTTTGGGTGTGTGTGTTTGTGTGTTTGTGGTGTGGTGTTGTGGGTTGTGTTGGGTGTGTGTTGTTTTGGTGTGGTTGTGTGTTGTGGTTGTGAATTTTAATATATATATATATATATAATATATAATAAATTATATATTATTATTAAATATTATATATATATAATATATATAATATAATTATATTATATAACATTGTATAAAAAATAATAATATATATAAATATATTTTATTATTATATATATTATATTATTATATATAATATTAATTATTTATATATATATAATTATATATATATATATATATATTTAATATATAATATATATATATATTAATATATATATACAGAGAAGAGAGAGAGAGAGGACTGTTTGGAGGGTCTTTAACCTGGTACAAGCTGCTCAAAAATACTCAGCCTAAACGTTTCACTAACCCCAACATGATCTGATATGATCTGTTTTTCCCATTCACTAAAGGCAGTCATCTGCGAGAAAAGGGGCTTTTTTTTTGAGTTCAGCTTTTTCATTGCTTGTTTAGGCAGGGCAATTGTTTTCCATTTACCAAGAAAATGGGCCCTTCAAACCTCCTCAGCAAGATTTCCTGATGAAACTGTTTTTTCCCTTGTCCCTTTTCTCAGCAGTGTCTGTGCTCTATGCGCCAAAGAGCAATGCCAAGTCCCGATTTGGGCATTTCAGCCGAGCCATGCGAACATGCTTCAGTGGCCTTCAATGTCTTCCAGGGACTCCCCACAGAGCAAACTGGATCCATTCAGGGTTTTCAAGTTTTCTGTGAAAAATCAGGCGGGAGACTGCCTGTGGTGAAACCCCAACGGGCCCTCTCCCCTTCTCTCTCAGTCTGTCCAAAGCTTAAGCACTCTAGAGTGGGGCCCAGGAGGGAACGGGGAAGCTTTTGAAGTGGACCCATAGGGTAGCCACTACTCCGGTAAAAAAAAAACCCTGCACTTTTTGAAAGGATTCCTCCCACTGGAGTGCTGACAGGAATGTGGCCAAATCTCCTTGGTCATAGCTATATTATGTTCCATGTGATGCCAGGTTGGAGTGCTGATACCAGGAGCAATAAAATCTTCAATTCTTCTGGAACCTAGCAAAGTCCCGGAGAAGGGGGCTGTTTTCTCGTTACTGGGATCAGCTCCCCGAGACAATGGGGGGCCGACAGACATCTCATAGCCAGCTTGATCACAGCCAGATAACTGCCACTGAAGTCAACCCAGAAACAATGTGAATGTCTAGGGCCGGGGGGGGGGGGGCAGTTGTTTTTTCTGCCCCACAGATGTTTAGTTTTTTGGGGGTAGAAAAAACCACTTTCTTTTTCACATCAAGTCTGCAAACATTGGTAGGAGCGTACACAGCAATAAAGAGACCCCCACAAAAGCAAAAAAAGTATGCTTTCAGTCCTCAATGCCAGCATACGGTCATCAACTGGTGTTACCTCAACTACTGAGGGTTGAAATTGCATGGAGATGACTATGGCTACTCCCTGGTGGTGATGACCATTACCACAGCCCGACCAGTAGTAAATGTACTCATCCATACTGATCGTGCTTCTGCCAGGTCTTCATACCTCTGAGAGGGGAGCCACTTCAACTCCCAACCACTCCAATTCCCTCGATAGCAGAAAATAACCACTTGTCCTGCTGCAAGGAAACGGATTGTTCAAAGCAACCTACCCGGATAGCTCGCCTGAGGTTTAAGCTTTGGGTGGGTTCGCCCCAGGTGGATACCACCTCCGCCTCCCCCCCATCAATGCTTCTTTCCCCAAAATAAAAGGGTTTTGCAGGCTGTGGGGCCCAATGTCTGGCCTGCGGGGTTTCTCTTGGGATTTTGCCCCACAGGCCTCATGCTGGTTTTTGGTGCCCGCCCAGAGCGCCAGGTGGGGAGAAAAAATATCTTTTCTTTCCCATCCTGCGCCCCAAAAAACATTTGCCCTCCCAACGGGGAAACCCCACAGCAACACGCCTCGCTTTTCCTGGTAGGGAGAGAAAACAGTAACCCCTCGCCCCAGCCAAACAATCCATTTTACTTGAAAAACGCCTGCTGGTGGAGTTTATTTTTTAGGGGAGGGAGGGATGGGCAAGGCCCACCTTCCCCCGAAGCCGCCCCATTAAAACCCCAGGTAGGAGTTTGGTATGAGCCCAGGGCGCCTCCACAATACCGGTTGGGCCATGGCTACCACACCATCGCCTTTCCACATCTAACCTGACCATAAAAGGCAACTCACCCATTGTATGGTATATATTATTACAATAATAATATATAATATTATAATATTATATATATATAATATATTATTTATATTATATATAATAATATATGGAAAAAAAAGCATAGAATGAAAGTTTATATAATTATATATATATATATTAATATATATAATATATATATATATATATATAATATATTATATATAATATATATTGTATGTATGTATAATAAGTATTAACATATTCCATGTACGTTTTTAATATAAATTTACATCTTTCATTTTTTTGCTTTTTCCCATAATGTATATATAATATATATTATTTATATAATATATTATATTATATATATAAACATATATATCTTGTATACATATATATACATATACATTTAAAATCATATAACATATATAATATATTATATATATAATATATATTTATATATAATATATATATTAATATTTTATATATTATATATTATGTTATGTTATATATGTTATTATATTGTATTATATAATAGTATATAACATGTATAAAAAGCATATATGTATATAAAATTATATATTATATATAATATTATATTATAATATATATAATATATATATTTAATTTTTATTACATAATTATATTACTATATAAAATAATATTATATATATAATTAAATAATATTTATATATATATAATTATATATATATATTATATATATTATATATATAATTATATATATTAATATACTCTGGCTGATTTTTTCCTAAGCATTTAAACTAAAGTCAGACTTCCATAGGAGTCATTTTACCGCATAATAACAATTTTTGTTTTCGAATTTTTTATTGTTTTTTCTCTTTTCTCTTTTTAAGTTTATTTCCCCACGATCCCATAGTAAATGAAATGTAATGTAAAAAAAAAACACAAGAAATAAAATATAGTAAAAACCCAGGAAAATATTTTAAAAAAACAAGGACCCCCTGAAAATAGCATGTGAATAAAACGTTCAAAGAAAAAACGGAAATCTATAAAGCACACCAACTAATTTTTTTTCTAATTTCATTATAAAAGTAAGTACATAATAAAGGTAATTTGTTAAACGTGGTTTTCGACTGATGTTTGCAAAAAAAAATATTTTTTTGAATATATTAACCCAGGCGTAAAGTGCGTACAAAGGATAAAAATATCACAACCAGAAGAGAAAATCTATTTTCAGGAGAAGGCCAATCCGCATGAAAAGTGAAAGGAGGAGTCCTAACCTGGGGTACGTCCAGATCATGGCCCACTCAGAATATGAGCTTTTTTTTGGCAACAAGATGGCAATAGTGGTCAAATTAGGCAGAAAAAACATAGGCGTCTGCCTATATTAAGGAAAAGCTTTTACTTCTGAAAAAGGGGAAATCATTTTTGGTGTCATTCCCTTTTTTTTTTTCGAGATGGAAAGTAAGGAAGTTCAGGAACCGGGAGAAAAAAAAAAAAAATAGAGATAAGCAGACAGCTGTATGCAGAAAAAAAAAATATGCAGAAGGTTTAATCAGTCGTGAAAAAGTCGTAAAATAAAAAAATAAAATGAAAAGATAGGAAAACAAATCGATTGCAGACAGGACAAACTCAAAGTGCATTGATGCCGTCTATTTTTACGTTCCCTGCTCTTCAGGGGCGTCAAACTCATGGCCTAACGGGCCCAAAATTATGGCCCTCGTGATGGTCAAAAAATGGCCCGCGGGGTTTACAAGAAGAAATATTAGCTTATGAAATGATGATCTTCATGGAGGAAAGTCATTATATGAAAAAAAGAGAACTGAAATTCATGAAATAACCTTTAGTTTTTATAATGTCAATAATTTCATTTATATTGTCATTACTAGCACACTTGCGTTTTTAAGGCAAGATATATAAATTGCATATAGCTATCACAAAATGAAAAATTATTATATAGTTTTTAAAAACGAAAGACTAAAAGATTACTCATTTAAGCACATAAATATACTTTTTTTACCATTTCGTGGTCCACCATTTTAAAGGTTTTTGTAAACATAAACATTACAGTTTACCTTACAGATACGTAATGTTCAGAACAGTTTTTGATAACGCAATTCTTGGAAACCCTCAAGACTGGCTGGAAATCAAAACCTTTTTTAAATCAAAAAGTTTTGAGGTTTTTTTAACACCCCTGGTCCTAGAACAATACGCAGAGGCACTCCCTTATTTCTAAAGCTTCGCGCGATCGCATTGCCTCACCTCGCCTTTCCCCGAACGGAACCTTTCGCCGCCGTACAAAAAAACGGAACCGAGGGCAAGGCGCCTTCCGCTGAACCGCAGAAAAACCATATCGCAGGAATATGGTTTCCCCCCCTCCCCGCCTTTTTTCTGTTTCCTTCGCCCTGGGCCCGGCGCCGTCTGAGCCTTACGGGTTGACATTTTTCGCGCGGGCCGTT
>NW_023664423.1:0-13843 GCF_015228065.2 Penaeus monodon
AAAAAGGGTTTCTCCAGAGTCTGGGGAAGATACACTGCTCATGATGAGGGCCAAAGGAGGAGCCAGACCAGTAGCCCCTCCAGGCCAGTATTCTAGACCCCCAGGTCCGCTTATGCTAGACTGACACAATGAGAATCTGGAAATTCTGTAATGAACCATTTATTAAGAAGCTGTTTTGTTGTGACATGATCATGATTTAATCTCAGAAGGGGAAGTTTTTAATATGATTTTGCACAAAAAAAATTTCACTTGAGAAGCTTATCCATGGTTTAAAAAGGGAAAAAATTGTGTTTTATATAAAGTTGATTAGGGGTAATTATAGAAAAAAGTTGCATGCAGTGCATTTTGTGTTATCTCTCATACCTTTTTCTGGTTGTTATATCTTTGTTTCTTTCCCTTCACATTATTAAGATATATTTATGAAATCATTTGGACTAAAATATGAAAGGCTTTCTGCTGTAAATCTACCTACTTGTCAGTGGGTCAGGGCTCTCCCGGGCCCACATAATTTGAAAAGAAAAGAAACATGAATTAGGAAATTGTGTATTTTGCCCTTTTTTTTTGTCTTCTTGAGAAGGGTCAGGTGATTACTTGTACAAATATTGCTGTGTTTATTTATGGAATAGTGCTATCAACTTTTGGGAGATTTACTTCAAACTTAAAAAAAAAATTTGTTTGGAGATTTGCAGAACCCTGTTTTTGGGAATAATTTGAGATATTAGCATTACAGTTTTTACAGATGCATATCAATTACGCTGATTTTTAATGCATATAACACCACTTGTAAGATACCAGTTACATATAACAATGTATATCACTGATCCCTTTTCTCCTTCTCAGGAATTCAAGAGCCAGTCCGGGCCCCAGAGACCACATCCCGGGTTTCACACGGGAGAAAGGCCTTTTTAGTGCGAATTCTGCCAGATGAAATTTGCCCGTGCCTCCCACCTCAAGCGACACAGACGCATGCACACGGGAGAAGCCCTTCATTTTGCCGGATCTGTGGAAAGGACTTCTCTCGAGGGGACAAGCTCAAGGACCCACTTGCGACGGCACGAGGCAGAGGACAAGCTCAACAAAATCAAAAGCAGATCTACCCCCTGAGGATGGCACGCTGAAGCTGAGACAGAAGGCAGCGTGGCGACAGTTAATGCCTCCCCACAGGTTCTGACCCCAAAGTCAACAACACACACCCCCAGACTCCGCGCCAATGCCTCCTCCCAAAGAGGCCACGCGGTCGGCCTCCCAAAAATTCTCAAGCACATGCTCAGTACCAGCGGGCTATGAGTCAGGTCCCCCCCATGCTTGTGCCCAGAGCGAAAGCTACATGCCACACATGCTTGGCGTCACAAGCATTGGGGAGTGTATACTTCGACCCATAACTGATGGCCATATTACAGTAAGTGTCAAAGGTCATAGGAATGGAGGAAAGGTCTCATGAGACTGCAAAAACAGAGATAAAATTGATACAGAAAAAAAAACAGCATACTACAGCTTCGCTTCTATACAGCTAGACTGGGTTGTGGAGAGACTTTTGCAAGGGAAGAGTTAAATAATTACAATTATGGTCTGAAATTTTTTGGTTAAGGGGAAAAACTTACTTAAGGCAGATACTCAAAAAATATATTATTTTTGTGTTTTATTGAAATGTTTGTTATTACTTTTTTTTACATATATATTTTTTTAAGAACATGTTCTTTCTTTTTGTTAATTATGGAAGCTGCAGTTGTTTATCTTCTCAGAATGAGGTAAAGGAGAGATTATATTGTTAGATGGCACAGATTAGCATTGGTTATTTTAGTATTATTATACACGAAAAAACTATTTGGCTTTGTAGATTCTCCTTTCACTTACTTAGTGCTGTATTATAGGATTTTTTTTTATTTAACTTACAAATTTTTACCAAGCGATGTAGATAGGTTGCAGACTGCTAGCTCACAATGTATTTTATACCCTAATGTCATAAATACTTCAGCTTTTACGTCTCTTTGGATTGGAAGGAGAAATCAGTGCCACAACAGGCTCAGTTCTCTCTGGTCCGAATTACGTTTCCAGTCTTTATTCCCAAAGAAAAAAGAGTTTTTGACGAACTAGATGCATTTTAGGATTATGTGCGAATCGTTTCCTTAACATCTGTTCTAATCTGTGTCATATCTTTTTGTATTATTATTATTGTGAACACTGTAACCCAGTCAATCTCTCTGCTCTTCCACGTCTATATCCAAGACTGTCTTTCACAGCTCTTACCGTTTGACCCCGGGGAATGTGACATGTTTTTGCGGAAGGATTATCACATGCACCTTTGTGTTGTGACTAACACAGATATTACTTTTCTGAGACTTTCATTTCTTGTCATTTGTTGTGCCCTGCAAGGTTTGCCAAGTACTTCATTGCACAGTTCTTGGGTTAACGTCAAATTGGGCTTTTTGGTAGAGCTATCAAAAAGGTCTTGACTGCAATCATGAAATTGACTACATGTTCTCAAAAAAGGCCCCATTGTAATCGTGAATTTAAAAGGGTCGCCTTTTTTTTTAGTGAGTTCTAACCGTCAGACCGTCAGATAGTCAAGTTTGTTTTCTTTGTTAATCAGACACAGACAATCTTGTCGGTTTTTCCATGTGTTTTTTTGTGTTTTTCTGTGCATACTGCAAACCAGTTTGATTAGGGCGCACACATCCCAAGTTGGACGCTGAGAGTGCGGAACGGAGATGAAAACCTGACAATGAGTATTTAATTTAAGTGGAATCATTGGATGGCATATTTTATTCATATTACTTCTGTTTTAAACCATTTCTATAGCATGCATTTCATCAAACTGCTAAGATCCACATCATCACACGAAAAAAAACAAAACAAAAATTCATTCTTTCATAATGTCAGAATTAACTTTGTATGTATTGATAAATATCATGTGTACAGTAGGCTAATTATCATGTAAGAAAGCAATGCACTTGTAGTGGGAGAAATCCTCTATATTTTTTTGAAGAGACGAGACCGTGTTGCCAAGTAGACTTATCATTGCCTCTCTAAGCTATAAAACCCATGCTTTTTTTTTTCAGCCTTTCCGGGAGAAATGGGGAATTGTGAAAGCTATTTTCCAGCCATTGGTTTGAGGGAATTGTTTCAGAGGAAAAGTGCTTTATATCCTACTCCTTTTTTTCAGTAGGATTGATTTTTTTTTTGGTTATCTATATAAAATATATATATTTTTATTATATTATATATATATTATAATATATATTTTATATATAAAATTTTATATATTAAATTTTTTTTTTTATCTCTCTTTAAACTCACCCCAGTATATATATTTACTTTTTTCTCTCACATCTCCCAGTGTCTCAATATTTGATTATAAAATTGTAATTTCACAAGTACTTTATGAAGTACACATATGAAACTAAATTTTTTAATCTTTCCATGTAATTCTCAAAAAAAAAAAAAAAAGTTTTGTATGGAGACGGGTGAGAATAATGTTTTTGAAAATCTGGATTCACTGTAGAGATGAGTGAAGTGAAAAATTCCTCAGTGTAAGATATGTAATTCCCTGCTTCAGTTTTTCATATCTATCAGAATTAAGGTGTAAATCAGTTTATGCGTCTCGTGGAATTTTCCAGTCGTAATTCGTACCTTTTCTCAATTTTGTGATTCATAATTGACACCTTTTTCAAAATTTTCCCCCCAAAATTTCCCTTTTTTTCAATTTATTTTTATAATAATACCTTTTTCAATGGTAAAATTTTTAAATTAAAAGCTTTTTTAATTTTTACAGTAAAATTTTAACTTTTTTCCCAATCAAAAATCAAAACCTTTTTTCCAAATTTTTCAGTTGTAATTTATAAAAAAAAAAAAATTCGTACTATTCATCCTTTTTTTTAAAACCCTTTTCACTCGCAAGGGTACTTTTTCTGAATGGAATCAATTTTTCCCCCTTTTTTTCAGGAAATGAAAACGAAGTGGCTGTTAATCCCATGTCGGTAAAGGTCTTTTTTATTTAGAAGGTTTTTACATTCATTTCCCGATTGCAGAAAAAGGCTTTATTTGTGAATGTATTTAAAAATTGGAATTTAAACTTTCCCGTATTTTTGTTAGTTATCCTTTTTTTTTTTTCTTTTTAAAAGACAGATTTTTGTCTTTTTTTTTTTTTATTTTTATAAAAAGTTTATTATTTTTTTTTTTGTGATTTTTTTTCTTTTTTTTCTTTTTTCCCCCTCATTAGTGTTATTTATTCCATATTATCAAAATAATTTTTCTTTATTTTTTTAGGTCCATTTTATTATTTTCTTATTTAAATTTTTTATGTAAAAAAAGAAATGAAATAATTTTAAAATAAATTACAATTAGCGTCCAGTCTTAAATTTTTTATATTAATATGGGAATTTACACGTCCGGTCCTCAAATGGCAGACACGCAAATTCAGGGTATGGTTGTATTTAAAAAAAAGAAAAAGAAAAAAAAGTTTGTCGAGATCTGAAACACTATAATTGTGATGAATATTCAATGTGATATATTTTCATTGAAGGTTTCTGTGTTATGAAGGTTTCTATGTTTATTTGGGCGAAGATATGCTTGACAGGAGAATGATGATGGACGATAAGGTGACGGATTGAAGATGATAATGAATTGCTCTGCAGTGATGTTCCTCACACATGCAGTCAGTCATCACTAAGGTCTCAAGTGTATCTTTACGTCCTTTAAAAAAAAAACGAAGTATATCAAGATATGGATTACTAAATATTAGCGCTTAGTGTGTCACAAATGCTTGTTCTTGTCTTTAAGTTTTCAGTAGCCTTCGTGATATCTATATTACATTGCGGATTATGTTCAGTAGAATAACCGAAAGAATCAACATGATTGTGATACTACTTGTAAATATGGGATTTTTTTTTTTTTTTTACACAAAGAAAAAAGTGTGGGGAAATTGTGAAAATTGAACGTTCGTGAGTGCATAGTTCGAATTTTCACTGTGGATTTGGTCTGAGCAATCAGTGCGGATCGACAGTTAAACGATATCTTGTAGAGTGACATGCTAAGGTCTTCGGCAAGATAAACCTGGACAGTGATAATATTTTTTATTTTTTATTTTTGTGTATGTGTCAATAGCCAGCCATTCCAAAAGACTTTCATGTGCCTTGTAATTTTAAAAGATTTATTGGCTTTTTCTGATTCAATATATTTTGATAAAAAGTGTGGCCCATTGGAAAGTATGGTCCCAATCTAGTTCAAAGGTATTATTGTTGATTTGTAAATAACGTTTTACTCTTTTCTTGGTGTTTAATATCCATCATTGCAATAGTATGAGGTAATCTTTTCATCATTTGCATAAAATGGAGCATAGAAATGTGTTGTTTCTGCATAGAGATGTGTGTTTGTTGTAATATTTATTTTCATTTTCACTTTTAATATTTTTCTAGTGTTTAAACACATATTGCGTGTGCACAAACGCACATGCAATATGTAACACCATATAGTTGTAAAATAAATTGTCTGTTAGTAGCCCTTTTGCAAATGGTTTAGTTATTATGAAATGAAACTCAGGAGAGGTAAACATGAAACATCTGAAAACATATTTCATATAAATTTTTTTTAAATGTATATTAAGACCATGAGGTCAGATGTTCTGCATAAGGTATGAAGGTTTCATGATGCTATAAAGGGTTCTCCTCCCAGTCCATTGCCCTTTGTTGCCAGGGGAGCTAAGGAGAGGAGACTGAGGCCCAGTGGCAGGGATCACCCTACCTTGGATCTCAGCCCTTGACTTGACTCATTTTGCACGGTCTTCTCTTCTTCCACTCTCCTACTATCTACTTCTAAGTGGAGAGATGTGTGAAAGAATGAAAGGAAGGCTGTGCCAGTCATGAAGGTCTGGGGGGCCTTTCCCGTTTAGCTGTCTAGCCATATCCCTCAAGGGAACCCGAGGGTTGACCATTTCTCTCCCCAACATACCCAGGCTTACCATAGCCCTAAGTAGGGGCAATGATGCTTGCCCTTTTATCAACTAACTCCTCAACACCTCATTCAGTTTAAATCATCCACCCAGGTCATTAGATTCCTCTACCCAACGTACTCTACATCGTACCCCTCTGCAGCCTTATTGTCCATCTCTCTGCAGTACTTCTTCACTCAAACACTTCCTCTTCCCCAAGGCCCATTCTATTACCCCAAGTTCTAAAAAAACCTCATAATAGTCTGTTTAGCCCTGCCAAATGCGATTGTCTATTTCTCTACGTGTCCTTACTCGCCCACACTCTCCTCGTGCAGCAATGCTCCAGAAACAAGTAGGCAGTTTCCTTGGAGGCAGCTGCCTGAACGTTCCGCTTCGTCACAGTTACATCCGAATCCCAAGCTAAAGCATTACCAACCCTGACTGACTTCACAGGCAAAATCCATTCCTGCCAAGCCTCATCCCTCTTTCAATACTTGTTCCGAAGCGGTCTCCTCCTCCCGACAAACTGCCTTGTCTTGGGACAAGGATTGGTAGATCGTAGAGAAGACTTAACCGTTTGCCTTGTAGACTATGGTGTAGTATCAGTACACTGCTACACCATTCCCCCTAAAGGCCGTCGTAAGATTTCTTCCCGCAGACATGGCCTCCCCTTTTAATGTTTACATTGGTGGAGAATCCCTCCATGTCCAACCATATCAACCTCCCCCGTCAGTGTCAGAACTATTGGCGGCTCCCATAATGTATTTTATAAGGGCTGCCCTACCTACAAGTTTGGATTTGAAGTGGCAAGTCTCAAATAAAACTTCGCCTCACTTTACGCGAAGCCAGACACGAAGCACGTCGACGAGGTTTCTCTCTCACTCCTCCAACAATGGCTCTGCCCCTCCCCATTCTTCCCAAGATGTTTCTACATCTCCCCCAGCTTTTCTTCATCCTACTTCTACTGTCTCCTTCCCCCAGCCAAATTATTTTGCCATTCTAAATCCCCGCTACTATTCGAAACATTCATATCACAACTTCCTCGGTGCTTAGTCCTCTTCCTCCTCCCCAACTCGTCGCACAAGACAAGCTAAATGCTCCATCACATCTTCTACCTCTTCTTCCACCCCTCAAACACCTGTCCCCTCTCCTCCCCCCATAAGAAAAACCTCTCCAGCCGAAACTTCAGAAACTCTCGAAAGACATTCAAAACTATCTAATCATGACCGTAGGTAACATGCCTACACCTCATCCATCCTCCAATCTTTCTACTCCCATTTCTTCAACACTCGAAGTAACTGCCATTTCTGACATTCTCCCAGAAACTGTGATCCAAATGCCTTTAAACCCCTCTCTCCTTTGCTAATCCCTACCTTACCCTACGGACATCCTTGCAGAAACCTAATCATCTTCCTTTGACAACAGTGATCTGATCTCCATTGTTAATCCCTACCTTCCTGAACTGCTACACGACTTCTGACGTGTAGAACATTTAATCATCAACTAATCCCTCTGTTACTCTTTTCGCTATACCTTTCAATAGTGCTAGATGACCCATGATGTCTAGCACATATATTTTGCTTTGTAACTATTACCCATCCCCGCTGTGCTTATTCCTCCTCCATTTTACATTTCCACTCCTACCTTCCTCTCCTAATCAAATTCCTTTGCAATTCCAAATCCAGATACTGCAATTGCTACCACTGCCCCGACACCCACCCCCTCCCTCCTCGCTCTACCCGTAGCAGACGTCCCACTCCATCTCCTCCTGCCGCACGTCCTCCACCTACCTCTCGCTCTACCCCTCAGATGCCTATCTCTTCTTCTCCCCCTCATAAGAAAACCTTTGTTTCTCCAACCTCCCCAACCAAACCCACTTCAGAAACATCCGAAGACATTCAAAACTATCTAATCATAACCAAGGTAACATGCCTCCACTTAATACATCTTCCAGTCTCTCTGCTCCTTCTTCACTTAAAGTAACTCCCGACATCCAACCATGCTTTGGCATCACGGATTATATTATAGTTTCCCTTATATTAACAGAGAACATCCAAAGAAAATGTCATTAAGAACTATGGCAGCGAGGGGAACTGCCCTAAATGTGCTCCGGCCGGGATGGTGCCGTTTGTGTCGTCCTGGATTTGTTAGAATTGCCGTTGTTGTAATTACTGTTATTTATTTGTCTTAAAGTTATGTAATAATTTGCGTCATGCATTATGCTGAGCGCTTCTTGTTCTTGTTATTACCGTTATTATGATGATTCTTATCAACTACTATTAGTGATAATTATAGTATTATTGTAACCATCCTCATTACAATATTTTTCTTTTTCTTTCGGTTCTCCCATTAAGGGTCGGCACAGCGGATCGTTCAAATTCAAATTCAAAACACTTTATTCTATTAGTTACAACGGTTCTTGTACATGGTTACATGGTACAATGATATAGGATAAGCAGAAACAATGTCATGTATATGAGTACGGGAGTTACAGAATAAGATGTTTATCCTTCTCTACGTCGCCCTCTTCTTTGCATATGTGTATGTATGTATGTGCATGTGTATATATATATATATATATATATATATATATATATATATATATATATATATATATATATATATATAATTGTTACGCCGACCGCCTCGTCTCTCTGCCACCAACACAAGGCAGGCTAGGCAGACGGCGTGCTATCCACAGGGTCGTGAACACTGAACAGCTCCAAGAGGCACCGAGCACCACAGCGTCCCAGAACACCAAGAGGGAAACGCCAAGTGGCGAGGCAGGGCACGAAATAAATACACGATGACTGTCTTTCCTTTTATTTCCACAAGGTTACTTACCCGTACCCTTTTCTATAGGCACAATACAGGGGGGAAACCAGCATGTCACACTGCACGGTACAGCTTATAACAGGGCAACACAAAGTTTATCAGGTCACAAGGGCACACACGAGGACTTCACAGGAGCAGCACCCAACTGCGTCTCTTGGCTTGTTCCTCCGCTCCTCCGCTCACAGCCAGCTGCGTCATGTTTGCCCAGGTCCCTTCATGTTAACACATGTTTCGCACAGAGACAAAGACCCACTGGCGTAGCAATATATATATATATATATATATATATATATATATATATATATATATATAATATATATATATGTATATATATACATATATATATATATATATATATATATATATATATATATATATATATATGTGTGGGGGTGTGTGTGTGTGTGTTGTGTGTGTGGGTGTGTGTGTGTGTGTGTATGTGTGTGTGTATGTGTGTGTGTGTGTGTGTGTGTGTGTGTGTGTGTGTGTGTGTGTGTGTGTGTGTGTGTGTGTGTGTGTCTGTGTGTGTGTGTGTGTGTGTGTGTGTGTATGTGTGTATGTGTGTGTGTGTGTGTGTGTCCAACTTATCGTCTTGTAAACTTTCTCAGTCATTTTTGCATCTATAACAAATCCTTCTCCACACACTCCACCATCTATCAAAATCCGCCTTTTCTCCACCCACTCCACCGTCTATCGCAAATCAATCACACTCCCACCCCTTTTCCACCTGCTCCATCCTACCCCCCAACCTTGTACTCTGCTTCGCCTCTCACCGCACTCTCCACTGTTGCCACTCCCTTTCCACTCAAGTATTTAAATTCCTCCTCCACCTCACCAGTCAAACCTTACAGCCTCACCACCCCGCCTCCGTCCCTCTCATTCACACTTTTATACTTTAGTTCCAAATTTATAAAAGGTATGAATGAGAATGAATATCTACACAATACAAGCCATATTTTTAAGCGGTTTTGGAATACATCATCGTCAGAAATTTCCAAAAAATACAAGAGATCTATTTAAACCGGTTTTTGAAACATATCTTCGTCAGAAATATACGTCTTTCTGACGAAGTATATTCGAAACCATCTCTTGTATTGTGAAGATATTCATTCTCATTCAAACCCTTTTCTACATTCGGTCAGCATGAATACGCTTCATCTTGTTCTATTCCCTTCCACTTCTCTCCAGTGCAGACCTCCACCTTCTCCACTTGCTCCTGCTCTCACTACAAGTCACTATGTATCTGCGAATATTATAGTTCATGGAGATTCCCCCCCTGATCTCAACTGCCTTGATATCCACAATCTGGCAACAAGAATGGACTCTTATTATAATTATATTATAATTTTGTGATAACAATACTATCATTGTAATCCCTTCTAATTGCAATATTTTCTTTTTATTTCACCTAACCTGTTTTCTGTCTTAACCCAACCGCCCCCGGATTTATGTTCTGTCCACTGTATTTTTTTTTTTAAAAGAATTTGTTACATACAGATGGCTCCACGTGTGCTCAGCCCGGCAAGGAGTCTATCAGTAGGCCTAATGACCGATCCTCATTTCCCCATTCCTTGAATTGGCAGGAAAATATGTTTTTTTTATGAATACAGTTGAAATTGATAATGTGTGGAGACACTGTGTTTGAATTTTTGATGAGAACACACCTTGTTTAACGCAGCACAAAAAAACAAAAGTCTTTGCCACAAAGTTCCCCCTGGACCCCGGGGCCTCTCTCCGCTAGGCATTATGTTTCTGATTTGAAAGAAAAAAAATTTAAAAGTAAATCCCTGTAGATTACGAACATTATTGGTTTTTGCCACCCTTCGTGCTCTAGTTTTGCAGGTGACACGAGGCTACAGTAGTCTGTCAGCACCCCACCTCAACCCCAGCTCTCTTCTACCCGGGGCCTTTGGGGCTTTGACCCCTGGGTAGGGGGGCCCATGTCTGGGGCTTCCTTTTTGGGCGCACTTTTTCTCTCCAAATTTTTTTCATCTTAAGTGACTTTCCTGAGCCTCCCGGGTTTCGGAACTCCCTATTCGCTTGGGGGGGGGCATCTATTACCGTCTTCCCCTACAATTTCGGGGGTGGGAAGTGTCCCACCATAATCAATCCTCGCTGTGTACGGAACGAAAACCAGGCTTCCCGGGGGGGTAGAGGACGAAAAACTGATTTACTCTCTTAGCTATTGGTGTTGGTTGATACCAAAGTTAAGAGCCTTTTACCCTTAAACAAAAATTAGACAAGGGTGGGACCTGGCCCGATGCCCAGTAGGATGCTCCCCCGGCTACCCCTTCTCCCCCTAAAGGGAGGGCGACTCATGACCACTCTCAGCCCCAATCTGACTTTGAACAACGAACCCCCCTAACGCAAAAAGAGAAGACCCTTTTCAAACCCCACAGAGAATGCAGTTCGCGAATGTAAAATGCGTGAATAAAATAAATCGTTTTTGAACGTAAACCCCCCTTCACATCAAAAAGGCCCTTTGAGGGTCAGTGGCGGCGATTTATTTTGCCCAAAAATTTCGAATGGAAGCCCCCTTTGTTAAAGTAAAATACAACCCCCAGTTAAGGTTTTTACTTAGCTACGCAAATTCATGATCTTCGAGTTAAAAAACATTCCTTTTGGGCCCCAAATCCTGAAAGGGAGTAATTTTTCACAGGGATTTGAGGACGATGGAAAAAAGGAAATTCTTGAAGCTAAAGCCAAAGACGTGTGGACGTTCATTGTATGCCCAAAGAAGGAGGGGAAATTGCGAACGAAAACTGGACTTTTTTTTTTTTACCTTTGTTTTTAAAAAAATTCCAGAATTTTCAATGTCGTTAAAAACGTGTTCGGGGAAAGACCTTATGTCCAAAACCCAAATGCTTGAATAGATGAAAAAAATTCGGACACCCTCTTAAAAGGCTTTTGAAAAAGTTTCAAATAAATTTGTTTGCCGAAAAATGTGCTGAGCCCTGACACCATCACTTTACTACCCAAAATCTCCAAATGTCTAATTGGGAGGTCCCCATCATCAATCTGCTGAGTCACACCTGAAGAAGGGGACTGAGACTTAGCTATTTTGAGGAAGCATAGTTTGTTTATGAAGCTAAGAGGAAAAATTTGGGAAAATTTGAAACCAAACCCCCATACTTCCTATGCTGAACAGTAAATAACATCACCTAGTGAAATAAAGTCAGTCAACAGCTTGCGCCAGGGGTAAGAAATTGCGAACTGAAACAAAACCTTAAAGAATTAAATATTAAGTGTAATTTGACTAAATTATCGATCAAAGGCTGCATAACCCAGCATAAAATCCTAAAGGGGGCTGAACGAATCACAGTCCGGGGCCACCTTTTCCCTCCGGGCCTACTCCGTGGGATTCGTCTGGCTCGCGTCGCTTCTCGTTAAGAAACAGGCGCAATCTGTCGTCGTCCCCTGGGAGGTGCGGACAGGGGCTTCGTCCCAAACATCCCCCAGGAGGCCCCCGGGAAACAGGGGGAGGGGCGTCTCCCTCCCAAAAAAAAAAAGAAAAAACTGGTGGACAAGGCACCCTTCCAAAACCCCCTAAAACGTAATCTTTCCCTCGACCATTTTCAATGGGAACTTCGAAGTCTTAGATCTAAAATAATGACCTTAAAATTTTTAGCCTGTCCCATGCTCCCCTATTTTTAGTTTCCGAAACGCTTTAACACACCCCGTCTCTGACAGGTCGTTTCGCTGGGAACTACCATTTTGTCGGAAGGATCTGAGGGGAGGGTGGAGGCGGAGTCGCCCTGACATCCCCAAACCTCCCTTTTTAAAGAAGTGACTATTGATTTACTTTTGGGGTTTTTCGCATGCAAGTAAAAATTATGGCACTTCGGGTATATTTCATTTATTGTCCCCCCGATGCTGTGCCTATGATGACTCTTTGCCCCTTTAGGAACGTCTCCCCAAAAAAAAGTAATTTTAGCTGATTTTAAGCCATCATACGTTATGGGGTTCCCCGCGGGGGGATGAAGGGGAGCGTGTTAATTGATTAATGATCTGACTAGTCCTTTTGAAAGTGGGAGTCCCGGGGTGGGCGTAAAACCGGTAATTTGAGTTTATTGACCCATCACTGGTCTCTTCATCAATACAGCCAAGTGCCTTGGCACACCATTGCACTCGTTGGGGAACGTCATCTTCCTTTTTTGATTAATTTCATGCGAAAACAGTGAGAACGCCTCACGCCTAAATTTAAGTAAAAGAGAGAGGGGCGCCCCCACAAGGAGCGTCAAGTCGAACTTGTTGGGGAAAAACCCTTTTTATAAATAAACAAAATTAGAATTCGTTTTTAGAACAGCATTGCTATCCATTCCTAAAAATTCGACAGATGCGTAAAACATAGATTTTTCCCTGGTGGACCCAAATTTCCGCGGGCGCTGTGCCGACCAATAGGCCACAGGCTTTTTTAAAAAAAAACATCACTAAAGAAACTTTTGCAATTTCAAACTAGCAAGAGCTAGGGCTGTAAGTAATAAACAACAAAAAGAGCTCCTGGCGGGCTTTGTCTTACATAAAAAGCAAAAACCCAAAAAATTTAAGGTTTGGCCTACAATAAATCAATAAAAAAAATCTCTTCTAAATCAAAAACTCATCCACGGGGCACTAATTTTTGATTCAGCTAGAGACATTGCTAATGCACTCGCCAGGCATTTCTCATAAAAGCGCTCGGCTAATTACCATCCCACCTTCCTGCTACAAGGAAAGGCTGAGCGCAAACCCAAATTTACTTGCCACGAGAACTTTTATTACAAAAAAGATCTACAATTGAGAGCTTTTCCGAGCCCAAACCCGTAAGGAACTCCCCCGGCCCGTAGTTCGATATGAGATATGAAGCATCTTAAAATGATGACTGATTAATTGTAGAAGTGTACAAAAAATTTGGGAAAAACACACTTTTCAACTCCCTGTGCCAATGCCCCCAGAAACAAGTAGGCAGTTTTTCCCTTGGGGGCAGCGCCCCCAACGTTCCGCTTGTCCACAACATCCCCTCCCAAATAAAACTTACCAACCCCGACTGACTCACAGGCAAAACCTTCCCCCAACCTCATCCCTCTTTCATACTTTTCCGAACGG
>NW_023664424.1:0-5000 GCF_015228065.2 Penaeus monodon
AATTTATATATTATTATATAAATATATTTTTTTTTTTTGTGTGTATGGCACTTCGTCACACTTCAATGGTACTTTTTAGAATTTATGGCATACTTGTTATTATATAGTATTCCATGAGTGCGAGGTCGGTCTCTAACGATGACTGTGATTGGTTTAAGTAATTCTACAATTATCTAAAGCGGGAAAAGAAATCCGATTTAGGAAATGATAACTTAAATGTTATGAATTTTATAATGTATAAACGTATCTTTATATACTTATAAATAAATGTATGAATACATACATATATACATATATAGATATACCCAATATCGTTATATGAGTGAAGTTTCATTGCTGAATTTATTCTTCATTTTGAGTTTCCTTCCCTTTTCAGAGCTCAGATCAGCACACAGGTTTCCATTCCTCAATTTGTTGTACATTTTATAATAGAAAAAATATTCTTATAGTTCGAATAGTCATTTCAAGCGAAATATAAATATATATGTTTAAATTTTCGAAGGAATGACCAGTATTGTGTAATTTAGTAATTTGCAAGAAAGAAAAATCGTACATTTTGCTTCTCTAAATTCAGAGTTTCAAGGAGTTTCGGCGGTCGCTAGCTCTCCCATTCTTCGTAAATACAACAAGTCTCTTAAGACAGAGGGCTTGTTTAGTAATCTTTATGGGCATTTACATAGTTGTTAAGGTTCGTTACTTGTCTATATATTTTTCCCTGAACATATACACAGATATATATATACACATACATGTATGTTTTATATTGTTGTTATATTAATTATAGTAATATTTTTTCCATTTCCCCATGTATCAATCTATGTATATATATATATATATATATAAGGGCAGGGAAAGGGCACACGCTGTTTATAAATATTTATACATATATGTATATATACACATATATATGTGTGTACTTATTCACACACATTCACGGAAAGTACAGGGGCATCGCATCATTTGAGGTACAGCTCTTCCATGTTTAGATCAGGCAATTGGTGTTTTAAGTCTACTACCCATGGGTTCTGTAAATGTCTTCTCCAGACTGAGCCAACCCCGTCATGTTTCGACGACACGTTTATCGAAGGTGCGGCGACTCCTCTCCTAAAGAGACTCCTTACCTGCCTGTCCTTAGCCTATCTTACACTATGTGCATGCGCTTTGTGCGTGTACGCACGCGTGTTGTTTGTGTGTATAGTGCATCACATTTCCCACCTATTACAATTTTTACAATTTTCACCTGGGCAAAAATTGTATAATACGTGTTTTCCATGAGTTGAGTGGTCGGTCTCTGACGATAACTGTGATTGGTTTAAGAAATTTTAACATGAAAATAATAAAAAATAAACAAACTGAAAAAAAAGCACAATACAGCCCTATGGCCACTGCGTACAGTTCAAGTGTACGGTTTTAGAAGCATAAAGTGGTGAAGAGTTTTCGTTGTGACTGAGCGTTTGGTTATGCATGAATGTAAGTGTACTTTCCATGATGAGGAGCTTGCGGGTGGCATGGAGGAGGAGAGGAGGGGGAACGGAAGATAGAAGTGGAAGAATAATGATGAGGAGGAGGACATGAAGAGGAAGAAGGGAATGGAGTGATAGAAGTGGGAGAAAGGAAGAGGAAGAAGAGGAGGAGGAGGAGGGGAAGGGGGGAACGGAAAGATGGAAGTGGAAAAAATGTCTGTGTGTGTGTGTGTGTGTGTGTGTGTGTGTGTGTATGTGTGTGTTTGGTGGTATGAAAATATATATGAATATACATAAATATATATATATATATTATATATAGTTATATATGCATAATAATATATATATATATTAATATATAAAATATATATATATAATATATATATGTATATATACTACATAATAAAATATAAAATTTTTATATATATAATATATAAAATATATATATATATATAATATATATATATATATATATATATGCATATACATGACAATAATATATATATATATATAATGTATATATATATCATATATTAAAATATATATATTATATATATATATATATATATATATATATGATATATTATAGATATATATATATAAATATATATATATATATATATATATATATATATATATTTATATAAATATATATATATACATATAATATTATATATTATATATATTATATATATATAAATAAAATATATATAAATTATATAATATATATATGAAATATTATATATAATACAGTACAAATATAATATTATATATATATATTCGATAATATATATAATATATATATTATATAATATATATTATATTATGAATATAAAATATATATAAAAAAGCAGATATAATTATATATTATATAATAATATATAATATTAAAAAAAAAAAAATATATTATATTATATATATATAATATATATATATATATTTTGGGAGAGGGAGGAGGAGATTTTTTTGAGAAGAGAAATAGATAATATAGATACATATATATATATATCTATATATATATATATATCATATGTTAATATAATATACATATAACTAATTAATATTATATTAAATAATATATATATTGTAAGTGGAAAAAAATTATATTATTATAAAAATATAATATTATATACTTACATATCAATATATATAAATTTTAATATATATATTATATATATATATATATAAAAAAAAAATTGCAATGTATTATATAATTTTAATTTTTAATTTTTTTTAGCACCCACACCCCACCCACACACACCACACAATATATATTAATATATTATAAATATATTATATTATTTTTTAAAAGGGGGGGGGGGAGGGGGGGGGGTGGGGTATGTCTTTTTTTTTATTTTTATTTTTTGTTTATTTATTCTTTTTTTTTTATATTTATATAAAATTTAAAATTTTTAAAAAGGGGAAAAAATATATATATTTTATTATTTTTAAAAAAAATTTATATTAATTTTTATTTATTTTTTTTTTTTTATTATTTTATATTTTTTATTTTTTATAAAATGACATTTTTATTTTTTTTTTTTTTCTTTTTTTTTTATTTTTTTTTTTTATTTATTTATTATACCAAATATACATACCCAAAACCCACACGGAAACTGAAGGTCCCATATAAATTTGGGAAAATCTATAAAACTTTAAACCTCAGAACCTTATTATGGGGGAGGGTAAAGCTGGTCTGCCTTTAGAGGACCCGGGCATTCTGGGGGGGGGGGTGTAGACAAGGAAAGAGCGGGGTCTCGTGGACAGCGCATGAGGAAACTTTTGCATGGATGCGGTCTGAGGGGGAGGCGGTTTTCCCTTTGGGGGGGAGGGAGAAACCCCGGACGTCGTCCACTTCCCTCTGCCGTTCTCCTCCGCCTGTCCTTCCATGACAATGAGCGTGCGATTCTTAAAAAGGGTAAAATTTTCCCCTCTCGTCTTTCTGAAGGAGAGACAGTTGTGGAAGGAGGAGGGGGGGGGGAGAACTGGATATAGAACAAAGGGAGGAGGAGGGGAAGGGTAAGGGCACACGCTGTTTAAAAATATTTTACATAATGTAATAACACATATTATGTTGTTGTATTTATTCACAAATTCAAGGGAAAGTACGTGCATCGCATCAGTGAGGTAAGCTCTTCCAGTTTAGATCGGGGAATTGGTGTTTTAAGTCTATAGCCATGGGTTTGTAATGTCTTCCCCAGAGAGCCAACCCCGTATGTTCTCGACAAAACCGTTATCAAAGGGGCGGCGACTCCTCTCCAAAAAGAGACTCCTTACCTGCTGTCCTTACCCTATCTTCACTATTCATGCCTGTGCGGGGTACGCACGCGTGCTTTTTTTGGGAAATAGTCATAACTTCCCCCCTATTCAATTTTCACCTGGAATACGGTAAAATACGTAGTATTCCATGATTTGAGTGGGGGTCTCTGACGAAAACGTGTTGGTTTAAGTAATTCACATGAAAATAATAAAAAAAAAAACAAACTGAAAAAAAAAAAGCACTACCCCTATGGCCCTGCGTACAGTTCAGTGTGGGTTTTAAAAAATAAGGGTGAAGATTTTCTTTGGATGAGCGTTTGGTTTATGCATGAAGTAAGTGTACTTTCCATGATGGGAGCTGCGGGTGCAGGGGAGGAAGGAGGGGGCGGAAGATAGAAGGGGAAAAATGTGGGAGGGGACATAGGGAAGTAGGGAAACGGGAGATAAAAGTGGGGAAGGAAGGGAAGAAGAGGGGGGAGGGGGGAAGGGGGGAACGGAAAATGGAAGTGGAAATGGGGAAGAAGAAGGAAAAGGGGAGTAAAGGGGGGAAAAAACAGAAGATGAAGGGGGAAGGAGGGGAAAGGGACGAGGGGAAAGGGGAAAGGAGATTGAAGGGGAAGGAGTGAAAGTGGCAGGGCTGGTGGTTTGTCTTGAAGGTGTTTTGATTTTAAAGTTTTTGTTCAAGTTTTTATTTTTTCTGAAGAGGTAGCTGGGAAAAAGGGGGGGCAAGGCAGAACGCCAAAGGAAGACGAGGTGTCCTCCCTGCCCGCTGTTGCTAGCTTTTTGTCTGGATGCTCGAAATTTCTATAAAACATAGTTTCAAAACATTCAAAAGGAAAACATAAAAGAATTTGACTGAACAGAAGCCCGAAATAGGACTGGTGGTGTCATGGTTACGGAACAAGGGTACCTTTTATCAGTTGGTGTAAGGAGGAGTTATGGTGTTTAAAAGACTAAAAAACTTTTGTGATATAAGACAGATTTTTTTGAGCATTTATAAAAAAAGAAAAAAATTTTAAAATCGACAATGACACAATAGCAACTTATTATTCAGATAAGCTTTTTAACGGACAATTTTTAGTAAAACAAAACAATTGTAACAAAAAAAAAAAAAAAAAAAAAAAAGGCTTTTGGGGAATTAGGGGGGGAGGGGGAACGGAAGGGAGAACGGAAATAGGAGGAGGGGGTGGGGGAACAGAGAGACAGTGAAAGGAGTAGTAAAGGGGGGGGAAATCGCTTTCCCCCTTTCCTTCCCCCCCCATTTCCCCTTTTTCCAGC
>NW_023664425.1:0-5400 GCF_015228065.2 Penaeus monodon
ATTTTCGGGTTTTATACATTGGGGGTTTGCCCTTCTAAAAATAAATTTAAAAATTTAGGGGGTGTTAACAATTAATTTAAAACCCATAAACCTAATTCTAACAAATTCATTTATCTACCTTTTCATCAAAACAATTCTGTTATTTTTGGTTTACCATCCAAAGGGGTCAACCAAACCCAAAACTTTTTAATTACTTTTTATTTCTATTTATATTTAAAATAATAATTTTTATAATATATAATTATAAAATTATTTTAAAATTTAATAAAAGAGAGCGAGAAAAGGGGGGGGGAAAATGAACGAAGAGCTAATGAGAAAAAAAATGAATGATGATTGAGGGGTGGTGAGTAGAGAGAGAGCATATAGACAGAAAAGAATGAGTGCTAAATGATGATAAATGAATGAATGAAGGCATGAGTAGTGTAGTGATTTTCAAGCCTTTTGTATGGTTTTTTACCGTCCGGGTGTAGGGGAGTACCCCAACCTTTTTCTTGGCTGGGGTGGGGCCCCCGATTCTTTAATTTTCTTTTTTTTAAAACCTAAAAACAGTAGGGTGATAATAAAATAAAAGAAAAAAAAATAGGAAAAAAACCCAAATCTGAACAAAAAAAATGACTGGGTGGGGAAAAAAGACGTATTTTCTTTTATTTAGGCCCAGTTTTAAAACAGTTTTTTTTAAAGGACTTCCCGTATTAAAAATAGGGAAAAAAAATAAGCCCAAATAAAACCCCCCCCAAAGACAGGAAAAAAAAAAAGGGGGTTTTAAAAGCAGTAACATACAAAATGCTGAAAAAAACGAAAACTGGAAAAACGGGGGTAACTTAAAAAAAAAAGAAAATGAGGACGAATAAAAATAAAAAAATCAAACATAAAACCCATCACAAAGCAAAAAGGGCAAACTGACATAAAAAAATAAAATAACAAAAACGAAAAAAACATAAAACTAAAATGCAAACAACATAAAAAGGTAAAACTACAATCACAGGTTTGTAAATACCTTTTTTAAAGTATATTCGGTGCCGAAGGCAGCCGCAACAGTCCCGTAAAAGTCTAGGGGCCCCTACCGGCAACGAGAGGATGCAGCGGTTTTTTTTTACTAATCTTCCCTCCCCCCCGACTTGATCGCCTCTTCTCCGTGTCAACGTTCGTCAAAGGGGTTTTAACTTCTCCGGCGGTCCCTCCGCCGTCCGGCCATTCCTCCAAACGTATGGGCACCCCCCCGGGGTGTCAACGGGAACGCACAGAGACGACGAGGGGAGCGATCGGAGGTTTTCACCCACGACAGAGGGCAAGGGGCGCCAACGGGCCCCCGAGGAGGGGGCGAACGAGTCCGCCTGGCCCAGGCCCAAACCCCTCCCCCTCTAACATGACCAGAACGTGGGTGGACTAGGCATAAGGAAACCCTGCAAAAAGAGCGGATTATACGGGGGATTTAGTGAAAACACAATATGCATACAAATGAAAAGACACCCTTGCATAAAAAAATTTTAAAAACCCGAAACAAACCCAAAATTTAAAAAAACCGAAATAAAACAAAACCAAAAAAGAATAAAAGCAAAGAAAAAAAACGAAAAAAAAGGGCAGACAAGGCCATCAGATCAAAAAACGAAATTTAAAAACCAAAAACAATAAAAAAAAATACAAAAAAAGAGCATTAACAAAAAGACGAGAAAAAAAAAAAAATAAGTACGTACAAAAAAGATAAGCAGGGGGAAAATCAAGGTAAAGGTTTTTCATAAAAAAAAAAAGTATATAATAAAACAAACAAAAGAGAACTAATAGGACGAAATAAATGTCAGTTTTAAAACTCAAAAACAAGAAAAAGGAAGCAGGCACTGCCTTTTCAAGGACATGCAAGATTAAACCCCTTAGGGGACCGGCAGCAGAGAGTAACCAGCAAATTCAAACCGGGGTCGTTAAGGAACCCCCCCCAACCCTTCCTTGGGGATCATCCTGGGTTTGGGGGTAAATTTTAAACCCCTTTTTAAAAACCAAAACCTTTCCCCCCAAATTTAGGGAAAAATTTGGGAAATGCAGCGCATCCCCTTTTTTTTTTTCGGTTTTTAAAGGGGGCGTTTTAACCCCGATTTTTTGGGGGATGGAAAGCCCCTTTTTCGGGGTTTCCTTTTTTTTTTTGTGCCCGAAGGCAAAGAAAAACCTTTTTAAAAATTTTGGGAAAACCCCCCCCCCCCCCCCCCCCCCCCCCCCCCCCCCCCCCACCCCCCCACCCCCCCCCCCCCCCCCCCCCCCCCCCCCCCCCCCCCCCCCCCCCCCCCCACCCCCCCCCCCCCCCCCCCCCCCCCCCGCACCACCCCCCCCCCCCCCCCCCCCCCCCCCCCCCCCCCCCCCCCCCCCCCCCCCCCCACCCCCCCCCCCCCCCCCCCCCCCCCCCCCCCCCCCACCCCCCCCCCCCCCCCCCACCCCCCCCCCACCACCCCCCCCCTCCCCCCCCCAACCCCCCCCCCCCCCCCCCCCCCCCCCCCCCCCCCCCCCCCCCCCCCCCCCCCCCCACCCCCCCCCCCCCCCCCCCCCCCCCCCCCCCCCCCCCCCCCCCCCCCCCCCCCCCCCCCCACCCCCCCCCCCCCCCCCCCCCCCCCTTACATGACAGACACCTTACTGCGGTCGTAAAAAGCAATATCTTGGTTTAATTACACACAGGAACACAAGGACTGGTCAGTGGGCGGACTAGATAGAATGTCCTCTGTCCATCCATACGAGCGGTTTCTAAGTCGTGGCATCCACACAGACTTGGGTGACGATGCCCTCAAGATGTATCAGTATGATCCCTGTACACATTAATAACAGCAAGCACAGTCTTCCGTAAAAAAATTGGGTTGGTCTCAGTGAATGTGGGAGGGATGGCCTCTACTTCTTGCCTAAGATGTGACCATGAATGAGTATTGCTACATCTAATTTCTGAAGGAACACATTAAATTCTTATGCCATTCCTGGCGCCACCGTGTTCATAACAATGTGGCGTCCGCTGCCAACCTTCTAAAAAAGTGTGGAAAGGCTCCCTTGAATGGCAAGAATTTCCAGCCATGACGTGTCCCAACAACCGTTCCGAATTAAATCCGACCTGAGAATGCCGGAAGGTTTCTCAGGCGAAGGTGAGGGATGTACAGGTGTTATCGGTAACGCGTTTCGGGAGGTCGCCAAACAAGGTTATGACGTTTTTTGGATTGCTTGTGTGACACATGCCACAACTGTCCAGACTGGGCTGAAGACCAAGGGGAAATGGCGGGTATTAGTTGATGTTATTTGATTCAACCTTTTGTTTTTCAATTGTTTATTCATTTATTTTCAGTCCCAGTAATATATATATATATATATATATATATATTTATATATTATATATATATATAATATATACATAATATATATATATATACATATATATATATATATCTTATATATATATATATTATATACACACACACACACACTATAGATTATATATATATATATATATATATATATATTATATCTATATATATATATACATACTAGATATTATTATATATATGTATACATAGTTATATATATACGCAGTCATATATATATATATATATATATTCTATCGATCTATCTTCTCTATCTCTAATCTAATCTATTCTATCTATCTATCTATCTATCTATCTATCTATCTTCTATATATATATTCATACACAAGTACACACACACACACACATACATATACTGTATATATATATATATATATATATATATATATATAATAGTACTATATATATATATATATATATAATATATATAAAAGAGCGAGAGAGAGAACAATGGTGAGGGAATGACGAGAGAGCTAATGATGAACGAATGAATGAATGAGTGAGTGGGTGAATGAGTGAGTGTGTGAGTGAGTGAGAGGGTGAGTGAGTGAGAGAGAGAGACATATAGACAGACAAATGAATGAGTGCTGATGATGATGAATGAATGAATGCATGAGTGAGTGTAGTGATTTGCAACGCCCCTGGCTAGTGGTAGCGGGCGTGCCAGGGTGTAGGACTGCCAACCTTATTCTTTAGGCTCGTTTGGGTGATTGCGTCCCGAGTCTGACTCTTCATGTTCTTATATTTTAAAACCAATAAAAAAAAACAGATACTGGGTAAGATAACAGGAAAAAAAGAAGAAAAGAAAGGAAATCGGTAGAAAAAACAGCAGAGACCATGGAACAAATAAAAATGACTGAGGGTGGGTGCAAACAAGAGAATTCTGATCATTTATACATTTATTTAGGCACCAGACTATCTAATTCAGTTTTGTATTATATTCATGTGCACTTGCCACGTAAACTCAAATATCCATGCGAAAACAAATCAGCAGCCAAATCATACACCCACGTCCTCAGTCACAACGGCAAACAACCCCCGCAGGAAGTGTTAAGCCTCTCAAGGTAAGAGAAAAAGAGCCCCCGAGTATAATGGTGCGGCCCCTTCTTAAAGGTAGAGGGCGCGCACTGAGCTCTTAGAAACAGTTAATTAAACTTCCCGTAAATAATTAAATAAGGAGAGTAAAAATAATTAGAAGATAAATGATAACCAAAAGATTACGAAGTGATAAAGCACTAAAAGTACAGGGATAAAAGAGTAACAGGGCAGTACTCCATACGAAATGCTGAGAAACGTAAAACTGGAAAAACGGGGTACTTAAGAAAAAAAAGTATAATAGGACGAGATAAAAAGAAAAAGAATCACACATTGCACTCACACATCACACAAGCTAAAAGGCAAACTGAACATAAAACAAAAAGTACAAACTGAACATAGAACATAAAGTGCAAACTGAACATAAAAAGTAAACTACAATCACAGGATTGTCCATAACCCTTAAAAATTATATTCGGTGCCGAGAGGCAGCCTCAATCACTGATCCCGATGAAAGTCTAACGGTCCCCGTCACCGCAACAGAGGAGGGATGCAGCGGTTGTTTCACTACATCTTCACACTTCCCCATCCTGACTTCGATCGCCTCTTCTTCCGTCGTCAACGTTCGTCAGGGTTCTACTCTCTCCGCGTCCCCTCACGCTCGGTCCTTCCATTCACTCCAGAACGTATCGGCATGCATCCGGAGGGTGTGTCAGAGCGGGAACGCACAGAGACGACGAGGTGAGCGATCGGAGGCTGAATCACCCACGACAGAGGGCAACGGCGCCAACTACAGGTCCCCGAGGAGAGGGACGAACGGAGTCACGACCTGGACAGGCCCGACACCTGCCCTCTAACGACCAGAACTGGTGGGTGGACTAAAGAGCATAACGCAACACCCTGCGAAAAGATCTGGATTAGTACGTGGGACTTAGCGTGAACACAATATGCATACAAATTAAAAGACCATCCAGTGGCAAGAATATCTCGTAAAACCAGATACAACCCTAGATTAAAGGAA
>NW_023664425.1:5500-15500 GCF_015228065.2 Penaeus monodon
CCCCCAAAAACAACAACACACACACACACACACACACACCCCCAAAACACACACCCCACACACAAAAAAAACAAAATAAAAAAAAAAAAGAAATTAAAAAAAAAAAAAAAAAAAAAAAAAATAGAGAAAAAGAGAGGAGAGAGAAAAGGGAAAAAGGGAGGGAGAAAAAAGAGAGAGAGGGGAAAATCCATTTCTAACCCCAGGGGAGGGCGGTACACGGTTTTCTACCTCCCAGGGGGGAAAAAACACCCCCCGGGTTTTACGGCGGCGATTAGGATTGCCCAGAGCAGAGGGTGCTAAAAATTTCTTTAAAGCCGGGTTTCCCCCATTTCTTTGCACATAAATATAAAAAATAGAGAAATGAACCCGGGACTTTACAGTTTTGTTTTAAAGGGAGCCCCCCCTTTCATTAGGGGGGAATTTTGTTTTAGTTAAAAACGAGGAAGGACAGGGAAAAACTTAATGAAGGGCCTGCTCAGGGGGAGAGGAAAAACCACAGGGTAGCAAGCAGGAATTAGGGTAGGTTTTTTTTCGAAAACGCTTAAAAAGGGAAATTTCCGGGGAAATTTCAATTTGTATATTTTGAAATAGCTGTTAGTAACAATGGGAATGAACAAAAAAGTAAACCCTTAAAATTGTTCAAGTCATATATTTACCCTGAAACCCCTAGTGTTTAAAAAAAATGGGAAAAGCTTTTATAAAAGAGGGTATTTAAACCCAATAGAGCAAAAACCCATTTATCAATGCTTAAGAGAGATTTTAATGCTAAGAAAGGTAAAAGATAGAAGCAGAAACTGTGGTTGGAAACCACGGAAGAGGTACTAGGAATGCGAGAGGACAAATGCTACTCGAATTTGCGGAGGCTCGATCACTCAGTATCATGAATACAGTCTTCGAAAAAAGACAAGAGGCGTAAAAAAAAAAAAAAAAAAAAATAATAATAATAATAATAAATTAATAAATAAAACCAAGCAAAACAAAAAATGAAACAGACTTCATAACTTCAAATATGCACAATATAGTAGAAAATGTGGAAATTACCAGCAGAGTAACTTGTAAGCGATCATAGAATGGTCAGAGGCGAAAATAAAGTACACTTCAAAAGGGACAGGAATAAGCTCATACGAAAACCGCTGCCCAAACTAGCTAATTTTAAGGGGCCCGGGCGACAAAATTTTGGGAATTTAAACCCCCAAAAAGGGTAGCAATTCTCAGTGACGAAGATTTTTAAAAAAGGACCCCCAAAAAAAAGGACAGTTTTAGTGGCATTTAAAAAATTTGGGGCTGCACTTGGAAGTCCCCCGGTTAAAAAAAGACAAGCAAAAACTCCCGCAAATCCGATAAAAAATTAAATAACTTATGCAAAAACGTAGGGGATGAAAAATCCCAAAAAACCCGGGAAAAAAAAAAATAATTAGCTGAAAAAACAAAAAAAATAAAATAAAAAAGGAAAGGGACACTTTACGGAAATTCAACACTCAAAAATATAAATGAAACAGTGACTCTAGGTACCAGCAAGGAAATAGCTAAAAGAAGACTGGAAAAGGGAGAAATCAAATGTATGCATTTAAAAAAAAAAGCAGACGGGGAAAATGACATATAAAAAGAACCCCGGAAATTTGTTGAGGAGTAGGGGTTTATACCCAATTTAAGGGAATGGGCGAATGGAAGTAAACGGCCCCTAATTTGGATGAAACCCAACATCACAACAAAAAAAAATAAAAGGGGGCCTCGAAGGCCCTGGAAGAGGGGAAAAACCTCGAAAACGGAACCTTTTAAAAAAATGCCCAAACTTTAAACAAAGCAATTTTCAAAAAATACCTTATCAACCCCCCCGGGAAAAAAACCGAACCGGATAAAAGGGTTGTAAAACAAAATGCCGGGCCCATAAAACCCCCCTTTCGTTATTTTCAAACAATTTATCACAAAATTCCATCTGCGGGCCCTAGGGTTCTAAACCCCCTAAATGGATTTTCAACAACAGAATTTCACTTTACACATTAAAGAGATTAGAGAGAAAAGAAGAATTAGGAAAACCCCCCCGGATGGGAAATTTTCCCTTTCCCTCCCCCCTCTCTTTCCACTTTCTTTTCCCCTTTTTTTTTTCCTCAAAAAAAAAACCCCCCCCTTTTTTCCCCCCCTTTTCTTCCTGGAAAAACCCTTTGGGAAAAAAATAAAAAAAGAAATAAAACCTCCCTAAAAAAAAAAACCTGAAAAGGTTTTAAAAAATCAATTTTAAAAAACAATTTTAAAAAAAAAAAAAAAAAAAAGGATAAGGAAAGTAAAAAAAATCCAAAAAAAACCCCTTTTTTTAAAACCTCCCTTTGTCTAAAATTTAACCTAGGGTTAAAAAAAATTTTAATTTAACATTCGAATTGGAAAAGGTTAAAAACCCCCTTTAAAAATTTTTTAATTAAAACTTTTTATCAAAAATATAACAATATTCGTTTATTCGAAAGGGGAAAGGAATAAAAAAGGAAAATAAAAATTTATAATTTTTTAATATTTTTAATATTTTTTAAAAAAAATTTTATATAATAAAAAATTTTTTTTTTTTTTTGGGGGGGTTTTGGGTTTTTTTGGGTTTGTTTTTTTTTTTTTTTTGAAAAAAAAATTTTTTAATTTAATTTTAAAAAAATTTCAAAGGGAAAAGCTCTGAAGTTCAAAAAAAACAAAAAAAAAAAAGGTTTTAACGGGGAACAATTTACCAAAATTTACTTTGTTGGGGGCATTAAAACTAAAGGGAAATAAAAAAAAAAAAGGGGGGGAAAAAAACCCCAAAAATTAAAAAATTCCTTCCCCGAAGAAATTGTTCAGAGTCAAAAAAGTGGAAGGGGAAAATTTTAAATTTGATTAAAGGAAAAAAAAAAAAAAAAGGGGGGGGTTTGGGGAAAGGGGAAAAATTTTCCCCCGGGGAAAAAAAAAACCCCAAAAATTTCTTGCTTTTGAAAAAAGGTTTTAAAAGCCTCCCAATATAAAATAAAAAAGCAGGGGGAAAAATTTGGGGGATTTTTTTTTTTTTATAAAATTGGGGGGGGAAAATTTTTTCCCCCCCCCCCCCCAAAAAATTTATTTAAAATTATTTAATAAAATTTTTTTTTTTTTTTTTTTTTTTTTTAAAAAAAAAAAAAAAAAAAAAAAAAATAAAAATTTTAACTTTGCTATAATATTTTTAAAAATTAATATATATTTTATTATTTTTAATATTTTTTTATAATCATTTTTAACCAATTTTTTTATTTTTGGTTATATAATATAAATAATATAAAAAATTATATTTTAAAAATATTCTAATAATATAATATATATAATATATATTTTAATATATATATATAATATTTATATTATATATATGCCGTTTTATGTGTGTGTGTGTGTGTGGGGTTTTTTGGGGTTTGGGTGTGTGTGGGGTTGTGTGGGGGTGTGTTTTGTGTGTGGGGGTTTTTTTGTGCGTGTCTTGTAAAATATGAATTTATGTATATACATTCTTTTGATAATATTTCTTTCAGCAAAATGTTACAATTGTAAAGTAACTGTGAAGTATTTCGTTTTCATGAGTTTTCTATTTTCTTAACAGAACTTAAACTGATTCAGATATGTGTGTGTGTGTGTGGATAAAAATATATATATATATTTTATATTTTAAAATATAAAAAAAAGATAAAAATTTTATATATTTTAAAATATTTTTTTGTGGTGTGTGGGTGTTTTTGTGTGTGTGGGGGGGGTGTGGGGGGGTTTTGTGGTGTGTGGGGGGGGTGTTGTGTGGTGGGGTGTTGGTTTTGTGTTTTGGGGGTGTTTTTTTTAAATATATTTTTAATATATATATATTATATATAATTATATGTATTTTATATATATTTATATATATATTATATATTTTAAAATTTTATATTAAAATTATATATATTTTATTATATATATATATATATATATATAATATATTATAAATATATTATATATATATATAAAATTATTTTATATTTTTTTATAAAATAATATATAAAATTACATAATACATTTATATATATAAAATATTTTTATTTTATATAATATATATATTATATAATATATATATATAATATATATACTAAAAATGTTTGTTTTTGGGTGTGTGTGCTGTGGGGGTGTGGGGTGTGTGTGTGCATAGATATTATATATTTGTGCATTTGGGGAAAATTCAATTTTCTGTGTTTTTGGGAGAAAACTCGAAACCCCAATAGTCGGGAAAGTCATGTTTATGTGCGTGTGTGGGGGGTTTTTGTGTGATGTGGTCGTGCGTTTGTGTCCCGGTGCGTGTGGGGGGTTAATTTTTGTGGTTGTGTGTTGTGGGGTTTGTGTGGGGTTTTGGTGTGTGTGGGTGGGTGTGGTTGGATCTATGTGTGTGCAGCGAAGGAAAAAGGATCACTCTGTTGCGATTATTATTATCATTATTTATTGATATTTTACATGAATTTTCGTTTTGGATGTTTTCTCTACTTTTTTTCTATACTATTTTATAAAAAAAAACGATTCGTGTACTTTTACAGAACTTAGACCTTACATGGAACTAGTATCTTATAATGTAAATGGGAAGGCATCGTAGCTAGTGATTTCATAATTTGATTTAAACACCCACTTTGGCGCACGATCGGGCTGGCCTTCGGATAATCTGGTCAGCAGGGTTTCGGGGATCTCCAAACCCTAGCAGACTTCCGGGGACCCCCTGGGTTTTTGGGGGGGGCCACAAAAAACGGTTTGGGGAAAAAAGGGATATTTTGGGTCCCGGCATTTCGAATCAAAATTTCCCCAAGAGTCTCTTGAGACCAAAGGTTTTAAATCTGTTTTCCCGGTTTAAAAGGGAGCTGCTAGAGCAGATAACGCAGAGTAAAGGTGTTTCCTCGGGGTGTGCGACAGCCATAGCCACGAGGGCAGTGACAACGAAGAGCTAGAAAATATCGATTGATCAGTAAAATTTTCATGAGGGCTAAAAATCAAAAATATTGTTCTGATAGGGGGAAGGATATATTTTACAAAGCCCCAAAAACCCCGCACAGGTGTATGTGTATAACAAAAATATAAAATATATATATTAAAATATATATATTTAATTATATAAAATTTTAAAATATATAATATTTTATAAAATTAAAATATAAAATATTTATATGTTTTGTTTTTTTGTGGTTTTGTTTGTGGGTGGGGTGTGTGTGTGTGGGGTGTTTTTGTTTGTTTTTGAGTTGGGGTTTTTGGTGTGTGTGTTTTGGGTGTGGTGTGGTTTTGCGGGGGTGTTGTGGGGTTTTGTGTGTGGTGTGTGTGTGTGTTGTTGTTTTGTTTTTATGTGTTTGTGTGGTGTTTTATATTAAATATATTATATATATAATATATAATAATTTTATTTTTATATAATAATATTTTATTAAAATATAAAAAATTATATATATATATATTTTAAAAATAAAAAAATACATATATTATTGTTTTTTTTTTTGGGGGTTTTTTTATTTTTTTGTTATTTTGTTAAAAAAATTTATATTAATTATTTAAAAATTAAAAAAATATAAAAATATATATTATATATATATATTTTAAAATTATATACGTTTGGGTTATTTTTTTTTTTTTTAATTTTTTGTTATTCTTGTTTTGGGGGGTTTTTTGTATTTTTGTTTTAATTTTTTTTTTAAAATAATATTTTTATATTTTTTATATATTATATATTTTATATATATAAAATCCTTTTTCCATCGATTAAAATTGTTGCGTTCGTATTTTCCCGTTGTTTCCAGGTCAGAGAAAATTTTTCCCTTTGCCGAAGACAAAGCGGTTTGGAAAAATGATCAAACAAGAGCCTTTCCTCATTATACGGGGTTTTCCCTCTCGGAAATTACGCAATAGTCTCTGAAATGTCTCCACAGAAAATTCATGTGTGACCATTATCCATGTTTACTAGAATGGACGCTAATTTCCATTCGTGTTCTTAATGGTGGATATTTCATAACACCACACAGGTTGAGGACTTAAGTAAAAGGCATTAATAAGGAAGTGCTCTCTGTGTTCAGTGAAAATTGCAAAAGCTATTTAGTTAAACAAACAAAATAAGTATTATCAAGTATTTCCTCCAACAACATCGACAAGAGTGGTCCTGGTTTTAAAGGGTTTATTTCCCTTTTTTTCCCTTTTTGGAAAAAAAAGCCCAAAAAGACGTTCGAGGAGATAGTTTTTTAAAGGTACTGAATAATAAGATAAAAGGTGTATGTGTGTATATATATATATATATATTATAATAATATATATATATATATATAAAATTTTATATAAAAAAATTTATATAATCCACCCCGGGTTCGAAACTGTAGTCTCTTTTTAAAAAATCTAGTTTTTTTTTGTTTTTTTTTTCCATTGTTCAAAAAACCCAAGTGTTTCATTAATCGTTTATTAAATATATATATTAAAATATATAAAAATTATATATATATATATATAATAATTTTATAATTTCTGTTAATATGTATATATATATATAATATAAAATAATAATATATATATATATATATAATTAAATTTTATATATGCGTGTGTGAGTGTGTGGTGTGTTTGTGTGTGTGTGTGTGGGGGTTGGGGGGGGGTGGGTGGGTGTGGTTTGGTATGTTTAAAATAAATATATAATATATATATATAATATAACTATAATTATAAAATAATAAATATATATATATAATGTTTTTAAAAATATATTTTAAAATTATAGAATTTTTAAAAATATAAATATTATATATATATATATATTTTATATATATAATAAAATATATTATATATATATTTTATAATTTTAATATATAAAATATATAATATTATTAATAAATAAATATTATAAAATATATATATAATATAATATTATAAAATATATGTGCATGTAGTATATATATATTTATATTTTATATAATAAAATTATATATATAAAATTATTTTAATTATAAAATATATTTGTGGTGTGTTGGGTGTGTATATATGTGTGGGATATATAATATTATTAATATATATATTTATATATATTATAATATAATATATAAAAAATATTTTTATATAAAAATATATTATAATTTTATTATATTATATATATATATAATTAATATTTATTATTAAAAGGTTAATATAATATATATATAATATATATATATATATATAATATAATATATATTTAATAATATAAATATAGTAATGAAATACGAGGTATATAAATTTTATAAAATTTATATAAATATATATATTTTAATATATAATAAAAACACAATAAAATATATATATATATATATATTATTATATATATATAATATAAAATATATATTTATTTTATTTACATAATACTTTTAATAACATTATATACAATAAATATATATATGTGTTTGTGTGGTTTGAGTGTGTGTGTGTGTGGTGTGTGGTGTGTTTGGTTGTTTGTGTGGTTTTGGTGTGTGGTGTTTGGTGTCTGTGTGTGTGTGTTGTGTGTGTGTGTTTGGGTGTCATAAAAAGAGGAGAGAGGAGGGAGAGAAGAGAGAGAAAGAGAGAGGAGAGAAGAGGAGAAGAAGGGAGAGAGAGAGAGAAGAGAGAGGAGAGATCATGGAAGTATTTACACACAAAAAAATACACAAAACACACACCACCACACACAACACACAACACACACACACAACACATACACACAACACACTCCCACACAACACACAAAACCCACCCACACAAACACCCCACACACCACAAATATGTATATAAAATATTTATATTATATATAAATATATTATTATAATATACATATATATACAATTATATATATATATATATATATATATATATATATATATAATATATTATATATTTATAATATGTATGTATGTAGTGTGGTGTGTTTATGTTGTTTGACTTAAAATGATATATTTTTATATGTTTAGAAAATATTTATATATATATATAATATATAATAATATATATATTAAAATTAATAAAATATGTTTTTGTCTGTGGTATTATTACTACATGCATACATCATACGCATGATAAACTACATGTATATTATATCATAATCTTTCATCATCATCATCACCCTGCGTCAGTCCATGAGGACGTAGGCCTTTCCCCCAAACCCCTTTTCAATTTTTATCTTCTTGTGTTTTTTTTTTCCGTCTCGGCCCCCAAATTTTCGTTATTTCGTCGCGCCATCTGTCAGGTTGGCCCTTGGTCCTTTTTTATTATCTATAACCCAGTCTGTTAATTCTTTTTCCAAAGTTTTCTGTCTCCCTGTATAGACCTGCCATTGCCACTTTTTCTTTTTTATGCTCGCAAAAATTTCTATTTTTGTCTGTTCCCGATCCCCGTCGCTCTATCCATTTCTTAGGCTAATCCCGCATCAGTTTTCCATCCCTCTCTGGGCATTTTATTTCCTCTCCCGTAAAAATTTGGTTTGTCCCTGTTTTTGACCATAGGTATAATGGTAGGGCACATGGTTAAAGACTTTCTTTTTTAAAAATAATGGCAAAGAAACCCTTAGTTGTCTGTGTCTGCCAAAGGCGCTCAGTTAGATGAGCGTCGCTTAAATTTTTTTGCTAGATTTTTTTCGTACGAGTGTTTAGGGAATATACTTTTCCAACCCTAGCACTTTGCCTTGTACTTGTATCTGTACTGGACCTACTGTTGAACAGTCTTAGTCTTTTTTTGTTTAATTTATATAAATTTATAAAATATTTTATAATATTAAAATATATATAATATATGTGTGTGTGTGTGTGTGTGTGTTGGGGGTGGTGTGTGGTTGTGTGTGTGTGGTGTTTGGGGTGTGTGTGTGTGGTGTGTGTGTTGTTGTGTTTTGTGTGTGTGTGTGTTGGGGGGCTTGTCTGTGTGGGGTTTTGTGTGTGTGTGTGTGTGTGGTATGTGTGTGTGGTGGTGGTGTTGTGGGGTATGTATGTGTGGTGGTGGTGTGTGGGGTTTGAGTGAATGTGACAATAAGTATATGTAATATACATATAAAATAATATTTTTATGTGATATATATGCCCTACAAAACACCACACACACCACACCAACAACACACCACACCACACACATATATATATATTATATATATATATTATATATATATATAAAATATATATAAATTTTTAATTTTTTAATGTGTGTGTGTGTGTGTGTGTGTGGTATGTAGTATTATACATCCATATTTAAACATAATATTATTATATATATATATTATTATTTTAAAAATATATAATATAGTATTTAGCCCTACATACACACAACACACACACACAACACACCCACACAAAAAATATAATTTTTTATATATAAATATCTATAACTTAAAATATATATATTTATATATATATATTTGTGTGTGTTGTATGTATGTATGTATGTAGCATTCAAATTAAAAAATTTATATAAAATATATTATTATAAATATATATATATAATATAAAAATATATATATATATATATATTTTTTTGTGTTATGGTTTTTTAAAAAATTGTAATCTAAACAATAATAGATATCAATATAGGGGTGCGTTTTAAAAGCATATTTACATACAACTACTTTTTAATATATAATATTAAAATATATAATATATAATATATATATTACCACAACACACACCCACACACACACACACACCACAAAAAAACACACCACCACCTGCGTTTTGATTCTCAGGCGAATGCGTTTTTTGCTGTGGGGTAGGGCTCGGGGAGAGTAGTTAGAGCGCAGGCATTTTTCATGCCGGCCCGGGGAAATGATCTCCCGGGTCCGGCTCTAACCATGGGACCATCGTGGCAGTCATGGATTATATAATATATGGGGTGTGGGTGGGTGTGGGTGGGGTTTTGTGGGTGTGGGGGGGTGGGGGGGGGTGGTTTTTTAAAACACACAAACAACACACAAAAAAAAAAAAAAAGGAAAAAGAGGGGGAAAAAAATGATGATTAATAATAACTAATAATAACTGTAAGGATAAACGATAGAAAAATAATGAGAT
>NW_023664425.1:18000-48722 GCF_015228065.2 Penaeus monodon
CTCGTCGTTCTTATCATCATAAAGATGATAAGATAATGACATGGTAGAAAACTGAAAAATGGTGAGAAAACCGAAAAAAATTGATTGCAACTTTGATCCACAACTATTCCACAACCTATATTCCAGAACTATAAATCCAAAAAATCATTAAAATTTATTTTTTGATTTATGAGATAATTATGCAAGCCTAAAGACGTATAATCCATAAATGTAAAAAATAATATGAATATTGTAATCTAGTGAAAAAAAAAAAAAAAAAAAAACCAAATCAAAATTAAGGGATTTTACTCAGCCCATTCGGTTTCTTGCCTTGTGGGTATTCTGCCACCTCAATACGAAGGCTGCGCTAATTCGTTAGTACCATTTCCATTTAGGGTATTAACACACAAATTGCAATGTTTCTTTTTTTTTACTAGATGATTTTGGAACGCTTCTTTTATGGTAGGAACGCACATTGTGATGAAGAATGCAGTTCTACTGTGAGAAATTTTGGTTTCACTTCTATAAATTGTAAATTTAAATCGAGTAAAGTATCACACAAGTAATTATTTATCTAGTTGATCTCTGCATCTATAGAAGCGGGCCTCATTGTATAAAGTGCGGTGACGTCCACCAGCTCCGACTTTTTTCACGCTGCGTAGTTTCCTCGAATATTATTTCGCCTAAAAATGAGTCAGTGTGATGTTTGGTCATGCAATTACATCTATGGAAATAAGATGTGGTGTGTTTCCACATATTTCCATACAACTTGAAAAACAGTGGTTTGATGCATGCAAAATAAAATATCTTTTGCTACTTGAAAAACTGAACCTTGGTATGCTATCTTGCAGAGGAGTGTTTCGATTGTCTATAATCATGTGAGGCGTGAATCTCTCTTTAAAATTCATGTTCGACCTTAGTTTGTTATTTATAAGTTTTATATTTGTTCAAAAAGTGATTTAAAAAATGTTGATCCTTCGGATTTTACCAGATCAAGAAAACATAATTCAGAGCATGCGCCATCCCCCAACATGCTACAGATTCTCATAAAAAAAAAGAAAAAAAATAATCATACCTGTATTATCGCTTTCCTCTGACGACAACCCTCACTAGTTTTATGACTAACTATTGGATATATATATATAATAAATAAGCGAAACGGTAAAAAAAACAAAAAAAAAATATGGAAGAATAACACTCACACTTGTCATGTGAGGGCAAGAGGGAGGGAACTTTGCGACAGTTGCCAATTAGGATTTTCCTCGGAAACAGAGTGGTACTTACCTGTCATTTAAAGTAACCTGGCTTAAAACCTTCCCAGTTCTCACTTGCAGCTTAACTTTGACCTTTCCTGACCTTTGAAACTCCAAATTATAATTAAGTGTCTTTTAATCATTATATTTGACTCTGTTCTTCATCTTTTTATATTGTAATGGATATATAGAGATGTAGGAAGGAACTGATTAGTGAAGATGAGTGATGGTTGTATGGAGCCGAGATAGGCATAGATATGTAGTCGGATCGACAAAAATATAGACTCAGAGAGGTGGTTGCTAAACATATAAACCCAAAGAATGCCGAATAGATAGACCTTTTTTTCATTTTTAGTTATTTTCTGCAAAAGTTATTATAAAGGACATGACCCTAATGGAGATGGTGCTAATCATTAATGTCTCTGGCTATCCGTAATAGAATCAAAAATGTGAAAATCAATAACGGCATTAAGAAAACATATGTTATGGATTATACATTATATCATAGTATATAGCAGTGCTCGATATAATCAACATCTACTCGTTAATCATCTAACAACAAGGGTTCACGATTATCGCCTAAGTAAAAAGAAATTCATCAGTTACCACTCCCCCAACCTTTCCACACCTTTATAGAAACGTAATCGTAGGTATTTTGCATTTCGTCCAGACAAGAAAAACGTCTGCTTAGCTCGTTCGAGCTATGTCATGAACGAGATGATAACCCAAAGAAAAGAAAAAAAGTACCTAAACTAGAATAAATCATAAATAAAAGTCAGAATATGTAAATACGATAAAATGCATCTCCAATATCAGGTACCGCTATTTCTTCTATTCGTAGACCCTTCTTTATTTACTTAATTTATGTTTTTTTTTTTTTTTTTTTTTTTTTTTTTTTTTATTGTGGAACTATCCAGTCTCTATCGTGCCTAACCATACGTGGTGGGTGTCTGTCGCCTCGTTCGGCCTCCATGTGTGTCGTATTATTATTTTACGGACGTGTATTTCTTACCTTTGAAGTTATAGACATTTGGGAAACTAGAAAGTTTTCCTAAGTTAACAAAACGTACAGTTTCCTAATGATTATTGTTTATCAAGTTTTGTTGTTAAGTAATTTACATATTACATATGATTTATATATAAACATATATATATATTATATATATATAATATATAGCTACATATATATAATATTATATGATATAATGCGATATATGATAGTCTATATATTATATACATTATAACTAGATATATATATATATATTAAAAAGTATGTATATTATGAATATAATATATTATATACATAAATATATACTTACATTTGATATATTATACTAATCGATATATATGATATATATATATATATATAGTATATATATTATTAGATATATAATATATATACTTACAAACACTGCACACACACACACAAACACACACACACCACACACACACACACACACACACACACACACACACACACACACACACACATATATATGTATGTATGTATTTATTTTGAGGTAAGATTATATATAGTATATATTATAATACATACATATATGATATATATATTAATATATAGATATATATATATATAGTATATATATATATAGATGTATGTATGTATTTATGAGTATGTAGATATTGATATTATATATGTATATGATACATAAATAGCTATATATATAGATATATATTAATATAATAATATATATCTATATATATTATAATCTATTATACTCTATATATATTTACATATGGATGTATGTATTTATGCACACACGCGCACACACACACAGATGATAAGGTGTAGATGTGCTTATATCGAGTAACTTCATATACTAATAGTTATAATCAGATATATTTTTCTTAATAGCTATTATTGATTTTCTATTTTCACTTCTATTACGGTTTAGCAAAAGACAATTAATTATTAGTACCATCTCTATCTCTATAATTAAATAATGGAAAAAAAAATAATGGGGGATAGAGAACACATCTCCATTAGGTTATGTCATTTATAATACTTTTCATACACACATGTATGTATGTGCATATGGATAGTGTGTTATATATATATATATATATTTTTATATATATATATATTATATATATTATATATATATATATAAACATAAACACACACACACACACAACACACACACACACACACACACACACACACACACACACACACACACACACACAACACACAGAGGGGGGCGCGAAAATACTGGGGACTTATCTTCATTATTAGAGGCAAAATGTGCGTTCACGTTTTTATTGTGCCAAAATTCATACAAGCCAATATAACATCACTCAGGAATGCTCGCTGAAGTGCTTGAAGGAGGCTGGGTAGCATGATCAATATTGTCTGTGTATGCTTTAGGAGGATAATGTACCCGCTAATTGTTTTGCTTTTTCGTCACTTTTTGCCCTCTTCCATGGTCGCCATGCCGAAACCAACCCCGCAGGTCAAGATGCATTCATGCAAATGACCCGATGTGGAAAAAGCCCGTATTTCTCGCTGACGAGGTTGGAGAAGGAAATAATAGGAAAAACAGGGGGGGGGGGGCGGGGTCACTGCATACTTGCTGCTGCGTGTGAGTTAGCCAAACGAGCAACATCCTAAAGATAAAAAAGCATCCTGGGAAGGTCAAGTAAGAACCGTGGTTCATACAACAGACTCCAGGAGAAGCCATGACATCGTCTTCAGCAAGCGCTCACCCAATGACAAATATGTACCTTCGACTACCATCCTCACATGGCACAGAGGATCTTGCACAGGGTAGAAGAAGATCAAAACTTCGGTTCCTAGGCCACATTGGGATCAGAGGGAATGAGCTTGCTGACAGACTAGACGAAGGTTTGACAGTTATGCCCCAATCAAGGATTATACATCGAAGCCGAAAATACTTAGGAGAAGGTGTATACCGGTGACAGGCAACTCCTTCCTCCTGCAGCTTCACAGAGAGAAAACGAGATCCTCCCCCTAGGCAGCGGTACTCAGACGCCACAGGCTCTGAAACCACGGCACTCTCTGAAATAACCAACAGAGAAGGTACCGAAAAAAGTCATTCTTCACAGAATGCGCCTAGGCTACCATTGTGCATGGAAGATCATAGAGAAAATAAAAATTAAACCGTGAAGGAGAGGTGTGCATGCATTGCGGCGAGTGAACGCACACTCGTACATGACCTAGAGAATTGTGAGCACACGCCACTTCCTGAGCATGCGTCGTGCTGGTAAAGAGATGAGACAGCCATAAAAAGCTGACACAGGCGGGCCATATATGGAAGGCCCGGGCGAAGCCTAGAATCGCCAAAATCTCAGTGTATGCGTAAAGGAACTTCCTAAACTAGATGTGACCAGGAACCTCTAGAGTAACGGACAAAGGATCTCAACGAAAGTCCCCCCCCAAACCCTTTTTCCAACTACACACCACCTCAAATCACTTTGAGTTACAGATTCGCTCAATGGTACGCAAACCCTACTGACAGACACCATGCGGCCTAAGCGGTGGGTTTGGTAAGGACACAGGACTGGTCAGTGGCGGACTAGCAGAAGGTCTATATGGTCCAATACGAGCCGGTTCTAAGTCGTGGCATCACACAGGTACTGTTTGTACGATGCCATTCAGAGGTAATCAGTATGATCCCTGGTACACCATATATAACAACAAAGGAACAGTGCTCCGTAAAAAATGGGGTTGTCTCCAGTGGGAAATGTGGGAGGGATGGAATCTACTTCTTGCCTAAGAATGTAACCATGAATGGGTATTGCTAATATAAGTTCTGGAAGGAACACAATTTAAATTCTATGCCATTCCTGCGCCAACAGTGTTCATACAATGTGGCGTCTCTGCCACCTTCTAAAAGCAGGAAAGGCCCCTTAATGGCAAGAATTTCCCAGCCGTGACCGGGTCCACCCCTTTGTTTTCTCTTGTTACCCCGACCCCTCTCCACTCAACAACCTGTTCGAATTTAAATCCGACTGAGAATGGCCTGGGAAGGTTCTCAAGGGAGGGACGAAGGTGAGGGATGTACAGGTGTATCGTAAACGCATTTTCGGGAAGGTCGTCAAAACAAAAAGGGTGTTTTGAATGACGTTGGATTGCTTGTGGACAGCATGCCACAACGGGTCCAGACTGGGCTGAAGACCAAGATGGAGATGGCGGTGTATTAGGTGAATGTTACTTGATTCAACCTGTTACTTGATTCATATATATATATATATATATATATATATATATATATATATATATTATATATATATATATATATAAAGAGAGCGAGAGAGAGGGGGGAAATGAACGAGAGAGCTAATGATGAACGAATGAATGAATGAGTGAGTGGGTGAGTGAGTGAGAGAGAGAGACATATAGACAGACAAATGAATGAGTGCTGATGATGATGAATGAATGAATGAATGCATGAGTGAGTGTAGTGATTTGCAACGCCCCTTGCTAGTGGTAGCGGGCGTGCCAGGGTGTAGGGCTGCAGTACTGCCAACCTTATTCTTTAGGCTCGTTTGGGTGATTGCGTCCCCGAGTCTGACTCTTCATGTTCTTAATATTTTAAAACCATAAAAACAGATACTGGGTAAGATAAAATAAAATAAAAGAAAAAAAAGGAAATAGGTAAAACAGCAGAGAATCATGAACAAAATAAAAATGACTGAGGGTGGGGCAAACAAGAGAAATTCTGATCATTTATACATTTCTTTAGGCACCAGATTATCTTAATCAGTTGTATGTATAGCATGTGCACTTGGCCACGTACTTAATCAAAATATCCAGGCGAAAACAAATCAGCAGCCAAATCATACACCCACTCCTCAGTCACACGGCAAAACAGACCCCCCACAAAGAGGTGTTAAGCAGTAACATACGAAATGCTGAAGAAAACGTAAAACTGGAAAAACGGGGGTAACTTAAAAAAAAAAAGTATAATGCGGACGAGATAAAAAAGAAAAAAGAATCAAACACATGCACACACATCAACAAGCTAAAAAGGGCAAACTGAACAAAAACATAAAAGTACAAACTGAACATAAAACATAAAAGCTCAAACTAAACATAAAACATAAAAGTGCACAAACTAAACATAAAAAGGTAAAAAAACTACAATACCGGATTGTCAATACTCTTTAAAGTATATTCAGGTGGCCGAGAGGCAGTCCGAATCACTCGATCCCGATGATGAACGTCTACGGGCCCCGTCACCGGCAAACAGAGAGGGATGCAGCGGTTGGTTTTAACTAAATCTTCCCCTCCCATCCTGGACTTCGATTAGCCTCTTTCTCCGTCGTCACGTTGGTTCGTCGAGGGTTTTAACTCTCTCCGGGGTCCATCACGCTCGGTCCGGACCATTCATCCAGAACGTACGGCAGGGCCAGCGGGGTGTTCATACGGGAACGCACAGAGAACGACGAGGGGAGCGATCGGAGGCTGATCACCCACGACAGAGGGCAACGGGGCCCCCATACAGGTCCCGAGGAGAGGGACGAAACGTAGCTCACGACCTGGAAGGCGACGACACCTGCCCTCTAACATGAACAGAACTGTGGGTGGACTAGAGCCTAAGGCAACACCCGGCGAAAAGAGCTGGATCTAGTACTTGGACTAGCTGTGAAAACACAATATGCATACAAATGAAAAGACATCCAGTGCAAATAAATATATCTAAAACCAGAACACAACCCTAAATTAAAAAGAAAACGAAATAAACACAAAACCAAGAAAGAATAAAAGCAAAGAAAAAAAAAAACAGAAAATAAAAAAGGGGTCAGACAAGGCCATCCGATCAAATAAACACGAACTTAAACCCAAAAGCAATAAAAAAAACAGGACAACACAGAGCATTAAGCAATAAGGACGGGAAACAAATAAAAATACAGTACAGTACAAAATAAGATAAGCAGGATAAGATCAAGTAAGTTTTACATAACAAAAAAACAATGTCTATAATATCCAACAAACAAAAGAGAACTAATCGAGACAGAAATAAATGTGGCAGTTCAAATCAAAAGCAAGAATATAGGAACGCAGGTCACTGCATTTTCAAGCGCAACATGCAGATTAATCCTCAGTTAGTACACGGCAGCCAGAGAGTAACAGCACTTCAGCAAGTCGTAGGAACGTCTGGATCATTATCTAGTTGGGGAAGGGTAACATTAGCCTCACCATCTCCCATAGACTCCGGAAAGTGCAGCTCATCACTGACGTTGAAAGGACGAACTGATTGAGATTGCGCTTGAGTTCCTTTTGTGGAGGAAAGATCTAATGATCCTTGTCAACAGGACCCAGTGGACTTCATAATCCTTGCAGGGCCCAAACCCTAGGACCAAGTACAGTACGGAGACGGTTACCTCCCTGTTTAGAAAAATCTTTAAAGAGTACAAGGTCACCTAAATTAGCAGCAAACTTTCTTTTGTGTATGATGCCTTATTGTTAAATCACTGGTCCATTTTTCACGGGCCCTGGGAAGAGTTCTGCAGCAATACGTCGAGCTTCGTAGCCGCGGGGACATATGTCCTGCTGCTTCTGGATCCACCTTCCATATAGTTTGTGTTTACCTGAGGAAGCCTCCTGGTTGGAACCATTAGAAGGTACCCACCCCCCAATGGTCTTTGTTCTACTGTCTAGACCTATGAAACAGCTGTATTAACAGCAAAGACGAAACTAGGGAAGCAGTTCATCCCCATCATGAGGAAAAGTCTCCAGTAGAGTGCTAGGGCGTTTTTCACCACATCGGTTGGTCCTTCAACATGCCATTAGCCTGTGGATGGACAATCGTGTATAAGCATGGCTTAATGCTTAGCAATTCACAGACTTTAGAAAAAGAGGAATTCTTAAATTCGTGCCATTGTCAGTTGTTAGTAAATTTGGTGGCCACAATTAGGACAAAATGGCCGAAGAAAAGCCCAGTGACTGTAGAAGCATCTTTACTTGAGGAGTGCTATAAGTTGCAAATATCTGCTAGCATGGTCAAACAATGGACTAGCACATACCTATTTCCTTCAGTAGTTGTATCAAGCTGAAGGAGATCCGCTGATACTTTTCAAGTGGAAGTGTTGCTGGAGGGGCTGCTGCAAGAGGTGCGCCGGTAGCGCTGCACCTTTACGTCGTTGACAGCTTGGAGGCTGGCAACATAATCTGTGACTCGGTACGAAAGCAGGTTTGGAAAGTAAACATGTCACGTAATTACAGTAAAGTGCACGGGAAGTCCTTGGTTAGGTGAGCTGAGTGAGGGTTAGAATGAGGCGAGACGGAAGTGCCGCACTACGGAGGGCCTTTGGTACTACTAACTGATGAAGAACCCGACTGGAAAATGGACACTGGTAGAGTACATTCACCTTTCTTCTCAAACTCATCATAAGGCAAAGTGCGTAAATGATGCTTGGGGAAGTTTTTTCTCTTCTAAGTTAAAGAGATTAAACCTCCTTCCAAAGAGGATCTTACCTCAAATGCTGAAGTAGAGTAGTGTTTGCGGTTCAATTATCTTGAAGTTGAGATGGCGCAATGGCTATACTAAGCTTATCTGGAACACGATGTTGTGTGCCTTTTCTTATCTGAGGGAAAATAGTTATAATAACTTAATTCATGTGCCCACCTGCCTCATTCTACGACTCTTTGTTTTACGGGCAAATACATAAAACAAGGGACTGTGATCAGTATATATATGAATTTAGCCCATAGACATTATGGGTCAAATGTTCTAACTCCCCGACAATAGCCAATGCTTCTGGCATCAATTGATGGTACCTTTACCTCAGCATCCCTGAGTTCCGAGAGAGTAAGTCACAGGATGGAGATGGCCTTTTATCATCAACTTGCCATGAGACATGCCCCAATTGCTACTCCTGATGCATATGTGTGGATCTCAAAAGGTCGGTCAAAATCTGGTTCTTTAAGACTGGAGAGCTTGCTAAGCTGTTCAAAAGCATGTTTTTTCATTCTCTCTCCACTGAAAACTTAGTATCTTTACGGGTGAGACAAGTGAGAGGGGACAGCAATCCTGGCATAGTCTTTAATAGCCGTTAAGAAGCCAGTGCAACCCAGGAACGACGTACCTCCTAACCCTCTTAGGGGCTGGCATCATTTCAGCAATCGGAAGAAAGTTTTCAGGGTCAGGCTCAACACCAGTGGGAGAAACTCTGAAGCCCAGAATCGAAGAGTTTGCTGCAAAGGTGCATTTCTTGTTGATTAAGACAAAACCCAGGTTTCAATAACAAATTCTTTAGTTTACCTCCAAGTGGCAGAGAGGTTCAGTGAAGGATCTATTATGTATGACAACATCATCTAAATAAAAGCAATGGTGTGTCTTACCAAGAAACTGTGAAAGGATGCATGATGGGCCCTTTGAAAAGTAGATGGAGCAGTGGCCACCAAACGGTAACTTGACGGAAACTGAAAATAAGCTCCCGGTGTCCATCTGTAAAAGCAGTGTTTGCACATATCTTCTGGAGCAACGCAACCGTTCCAATAGGCTGCTTTTGGCATCTGAAGCAGAAACCAAGTTGTTACCATGTAGCTCATCAAGCAGTTCTTCAAATTCGTGCATGGGATAGCATCTGCCTTCTGTAATGGAATTCAGTTGTCGGAAATCAAATACAAAGCATTATGAGTGATATCTTTTTCGGACTAAAAACCAAAAGGACGATAGACCAAGGAGATGTGGAAGCCTCTTACCAATTCCTTGCTTAAGATAGTCACCTTCCTCTCGAATTAGCCATACGGGAAGCTCTGGGAGGCGCCATTGACGTGTACAAAGGGCGCCACCCCCATTTGTCTTAATACGATGCTGGATACCGGAATGTACCCAGGGGTGCCTGAGAATCAAATAAGGGTAGTATCTGAACAGAAGCTCTCTCAGTTGTGAGGGGTCTGCTGTAAAGTGGTCAGATTAGTAGCATGTCTAATTACCAACTGTGAATATTTTCTACTCCTCCTTTTTCTGAAACCTTTCTAAAGGAGCTCTTGTATCTCTACTTCCCGGTAAATTGCTGTGAATGCCACAAGACTGACCTTTTTTGAATCATCACCAAATGAAGGAGGAGTAGTACTGGGTGATGTGGAGAAACGACATCCGGAGTAGAAGTAACCATCATCAGCAGCTCCCAAAATCTCCTTAACCGCATCAAATGAATTCAAAACCATCATCAATAAAGCCGTCCCCAGTGTCTTCAAAAACCTTCACGGGTCAGTTGCCAGAAGGATACACTTCATTAATAATTTCCTTTCTTTCAGGTTAAGGACGACAGTACAGATCTTTGGCAGATCCTCTACCCAAAGCATCCATGATTACCCAGGTAAGGAACATTCTTCCTCCCCAGATGGAAGTAGAGACTATGCCACGGGCTTGGAAGCACACTCCAGTGTGACAATAGTCATCTATGTTTCCAGAACACCAAACCACATACCATTCTTAAGGCGAAGAGGTCGGATCGAGTCGTTTAGTACACAACACATCAATTTCTATGATTTCTCCCTCTATGAAGGGAATGGCGGAACAATCACTGGGCAGCAACACCAGAAACAGCAGCTACTTCTCCTGAAAAAATTGCCACAGTGCAAGACACAAAACGGCCGCTCCTTGGAGGGCATGAAAACGGTTCTAAAAAACTGAGATGCATTGCATGTAAAGGAGACTGCTGAGCTTCTGAAGACTCGCTGACACACTGGAATAACCGGTATTTCTAAAGACTTACAATTAGTATATACAATAGGGACCTGTTCCCTGCATTGAAAATAGTCTTGTCTTGCAGGGATCTAGAAAATGGCCAATTTGAAAATTGAACGTCGCAACAGATCCATCCTTATCAAAATAATCTCCTGGAACAAAGAAATATCAGACACCAAAGCACACATTATGACGAACAAATAATTTGTCATTAACAAAGAACTTACTGGCCGCTTCAGTCTTACTGGTAAACAAGAACCAGATTACACCTCTTAATTGTTTAGAAGAACCATTACTTTAATCTTACGTTTGCAATATCCCCTGCTTTTACAATAGTTAATATTTGACCCAGTATCTATTAAACATTCACACTCAACACCATTCACACACAAAATAATCATGGGGCGACCTGCAGGGTTGGAGAACAGGCTGCTCAGCGGGATGAATTAGACAGATTCTGAGCCGAAATCTCGGCTCCGGTCCGATGCCACCCTGCCAGATGTGGTGGAGCTGTTGGACCATCTGGCGGCTGGGAAAAGGGGCAGTCACAGGCAAAATGTCGCGCTACCCACATTTTAAAACAGTTCGGTTATTCAAAACTCGCATTCTGAGCTATCATAGGGCCCATCCGAATTATGATATCTACAATATTTTTGGCATAGTGCTGTGACTCGAGCTGCTGCAACACCCCGGGAAACGAACATTATGATTAGTCCCCATAAATAGTCTGAGGGTTACCAAAGTCACGCTTTACAGATGTTCCACAGCGGGCAGTCAAGACCCTTGGCTGTCCCTCACTAAAGGATCTAAATATCACTTGCTTCATTTAAAAGCCAAGCACATCACGGAGCCAAGGGCGGAAGCCTTGTAAAATACTATTCTTAATAGCTCTTCTGGTTCACAATGCTCCCGGGTAGTACGATAGCTTGGTACAAACACCCACAGGGCAAGATAAAAGCAAGACCGCGTGCTTGTATGGTAGAAGTCTGTTCTCGCTACAACTAACCTACTAAAATTCTCAGATCGAGCAGGGTACCCTAAACTTTAATCTGAGCTTTTGTTTGAAGGTGGCCAATCGGCGATATTATCAAAGAAGGTGAATTAAACTATGATATCTGCAGAACCATGGCAAGTTGACTTTGCCGCCTTGATATCATGCAATTCTGTTGCTGGGTGGGTCAAATTCTCTATATTTCGTAAAAACGATCAATTCATGATTACGACACAGAGGATGACTGCTGAATCTCCGCTTGTTATAAAGGGGAAATACTTTGATTTGTTCCCAAAATATGTTCAACTGTCGTCGGGACTGAGTGAACAAGAACGGGGGAATCGGCCTAGAGACCATCGTTCTATTGTCATTCTTTAGCCGCAAAATTATCATTCAACGGAGGTTCTCTAACTAACCCTGTAATTCGTCCACTATCGTCTGTCCACAACTGAGCAAATTAAAGGAGTGTTCCTCCAAAGGCGGCCACAAACAGATGTTGGGGACGACGATTGAACTAGATTCCTGGCTTGCAGATGTTGTGAATTGTGTAGTATTCCTCGATTGTTCTAGGCATAGTGGAACTATAGGCAGCATCTCAAAAAATACAAATAGAAAGTTTAATGTAGGTCACAGGTAAGCAAAAGTTCGATAAAATGCGCCAATAAACATTTGAGAAGTAAACGAGACAGTGAAACACTTTGATAAGTTAAATAGACAGTAAAAAACAGCGAAGTAAATTGCCAGTAAAAGGTGCCACAGTTAAAACATGAATACAGATTGTTTTTTTTTAAGCAACAGAAACATAGAACACGGTAAAATAATATAAACGAAACACTAAAATCAAATCGTAAAAAGCTAGCAAATGACACTAAAATGAATAATACAATACATAGTAAAATGAAGGATAAAGAACTCACAAAATTATTTTTAAAAAAAGAAGAAATGTGGGACAATAAAAAGATGCGGGAATAAGTAAAATTGACAGTAACAGGATCTACGAATTAACAACGCACAGGAAAAAACAAAGCAATAAAGGAGGAAAATAAATAAACACAAAAAATTCAAACAAATGATTAAATCACTAACACAACACCACAAGTTTAGTAAAAATAACAGGCAAAAAATCACAAGACAAAAACATGTGGAGACAGGGCTATACAAATCCACACATACAGAACGGAATTAAAACATAGGACATTAAAGGCACTCAAGGGCACAGAAACGGGGTGAAGGCCGGTGCAAGAAAAACGAGCTTAACAAAGCAAGAAACAAACAAGATTACCATAATTGCGAATAAACTGATAAAGGCCAACGGCTTTCTACAATCCATCCCACGCTGCCACCATAAAATATATATAGTTGTTGTGATTGCAACGCCCTGGCAGTGAGTAGCGGGGGGGCATGAGGGGTAGGGCTGCAGTACTGCCAACCTTCTTGTTAGCTCGTTTGGGTGATTGCATCCCGAGCTGACTCTTCATGTTCTTATATTTTAAAACCATAAAAACAGATACTGGGTAGATAAAATAAAATAAAAGAAAAAAAAGGAAAATAGGTAAAACAGCAGAGGGAATCATGAACAAAATAAAAAATGACTGAGGGTGGGGGAAAAAGAGGAATTTCTGATCATTTATTCACATTATTTAGGCACCAGATTATTTTAATTCAGTTTGTAGTATGCATGAGCACTTGGCCACTTACTTACAACATATCCAGGCGGAAAACAAATCAGCAGCCCAATTTCATACACCCACGTTCAGTCACACGGCAAAACAGCCCCTCCACAAGGACGGTTGTTAATTAAGCCTCTCAAGGTAGAGGGAAAAAGAGACCCCGAGTATAATGTGCAGCCCCTTTAAAGGTAGAGGGCGCGACACGTCTCTATAAACGAGTTATATTTAAAAACTTCCCGTAAATATATTAAATAAGGTAGTAAACATAATTAGAAGATAAAATGATAACCAAAAGATTACGAAGTGAGAAGCAATAAAAGTACCAGCGGATAAAGAGTAAACAGGCAGTACATACGGAAAATGCTGAAGAAAACGTTAAAACTGGAAAAACGGGGGTAAAGGGGGTAACTTAAGAAAAAAAAAAGATAATGAGGACGAGATAAAAAGAAAAAAGAATAAACACATGCACACACATCACACAAGCTAAAAAGCGGCCAAACGAACAAATACATTAAAAGTCACAAAACTGTAAAATAAAACATAAAAGGCAATCTGACATAAAAGAGTTATAAAACTACAATCACCAGGATTGTCAATACTCTTTAAAGTATATTCAGGTCCCGAGAGGCAGCCGCAATCACTGATCCCGATGAAAGTCTACGGGCCCCGTCACCGGCAACAGAGAGGGATGCAGCGGTTTGTTTCACTACAGTGAGTGAGAGAGAGAGAGAGAGAGAGAGAGAGAGTGAAGCGAAGACAGAGGAGGAGATACGAGAGGAGAGAGAGAGAGAGAGAGAGGCGAAGTGGGACAGAATGTATGTATGTACACCACACACACACACCACACACACACACACACACACACCACACACACACACACACACACACACCACACACACACCACACACAACACACGCAGAACACACCACACACACACACACACAACCCACACACAGTCTATATAATAGAATATATATATCTATATAGTATATACTATATATATTTCTGTCTGTAGATACCGCAGTGTTGTAGACGGCTCGAGGGACGAGCCTGCGCGTGGCCCGAGCGACATAAAACAAATCACATAGCAAGACCGTTTCCACACTTTGTCCACCAGCAAGCGCCTTTTTCCTTGGTGAACGCAGGTTTGGCTCATCTACGACGGAAGTAAGCATTCGCCCCTAGAGGGAACCACTGCATAAAAAGGACACGGCTACGTCAGACGGGAGTGCGGGGGATACACGACAGGACAGACCAAAGCACACAGATCCAGCCCACCACCTCGTCCTCTCATCTTACCATCAACAATAAACCAGAAAGCTAAGACCATGTCATACCTGAACAAAGGACACTCTCTCTTGTATGACATTGAGGACAGGACTCCTCGATGAGAATGTGTATAAAGGAAGTATGTATGTGCGTCTATACGTGGGTGCTTGCATGTGTGTGTCGTGTGTGGGGGGGGGGTCTGTCTCGAGGAAAATCCTAGTTGGCAAAACTGTTAAGCTAAGCCCCGCCCCTGCCCTCACATGACGTACAATATATTAATTGTTCTCTATATCATTTATTCTTGTCCATTAGATAATTACACATCTGCCCAATATGGATGTAGAGATATATATGCACCACACAACACCAACACACACACACACCCATATAATATATTTCTTTTTTCTTTTTTTGGGTATCAATAGTTTGTTTATAGACAGGAAAGGTTCTCGTTGAGAGGAAAGTGAAAAATGCTGCAAGGATGGGGGAGGATGGATATACTTTGAGTAATGGTGCATCTTGCTCTGGTAAACCAGAAGAAACCAGAAGACTGTACACGCACTTTCACAAAAACCACAAGAACAAAAACAACATAACAGGGGGAGATAATGACGTCATCGCGACTTAGCAAATGAAGACGCGCCTACAGATACCAGAAATCATAGATTAATTTTTTTGTACGATTTACTCGATTTATTGAATTTCTATAATAAAATTCAACACTGCATCTATGAATCATCTTGGGAAAAAGTCCCTTTTCCTTTTCCTGGTTCAGTAGACTAAAGAATCGGTTATGCCTGTTCTTTAACTATGTAGTTATTTGTGTGTGCATAATATGTTGTGTGTGTGTGTGTGTGTGTGTGTTGTGTGTGGTGGTGTGTGTGTGGGTGTGTGTGTGTGGTGTGTGTGAATTATATACATATCTATATATATATATAATATATATATATATATATATATATATAGTATAATATATATATATAATATACAGACACATACTAATGCTCTCCAGAAAAATATATAATTTACTAATATCACTGTTCAAACTCAATTGTCCTTAAATTATGCATATCAGTTTTTGAAAAAAGAAATAACCTTTGTAACCCAGCGCGCCATTAAAACGCAGTCAAACACAAAACAGACTCTGAATCAACAAGCCTACTGTGCAAACTTAATGACAGTCTGCAACCGCATCTGAATAACAATGGCAGGGTGAGTGTCTCTCTCTGCTAAAAATACAGAAGGGAAGATTGAAGTTGCTACTTTTTGTAGGTTGCGAGGAATGTTCCTTGGAGTGTTTTTTACGGAGTCCGCCGACGAAAGGCTGCGTTGATCCTCTGCTGCGGCTGTGCGAAATAGAGAAATGCAGACACACTTTTTAAACGTTATGGGCCAGAAGCATGATCGCCGGGTACAAGAATGAACAAAAAGAGTTATATTATATGTATAGATACAAACATGAGGGTATAGATACAGATACATGTATACATCACATACATATATAGATAGATGCGCATAACAGGTTTATAATCATAAAGGTATAAATGGGCATTTAATACATAATACAAAAAATACATGCATACATAAAGGTAAGTGTATAGATATATATCTATATATTATACTGATATATATTATATATATATATATAATATCTATATAGATATATGCGTGTGTGTGTGAGTGTGTTGGGTGTGTGTGTGTGCGTGTATGTGTGGGGATGGTGTGTGTGTGTGTGTCGTGCGTGCGTGGTGTATGCGTGAGTGTGTTGTGCGTGCGTGTATGTGTGTGTGTGTGTGTGTGTGTGTGTGGGTGTGTGCTGTGTGGTGTGTGGTGTGGGTTGTGTTGTGTGTGTGTGTGTGTGTGTGTTCGTGTGCGTGTTGGTGGAGTATTAAGTGTGATGTGGAGGCGGTGGCCTTAATATCTGACGAGAAACAGATTACACGTCCCTCTTCTGTGTGCATCTTAAGGAACCCATGAACACCCCTAGTTTTCTAATATTCATTATAGGCTTAGAAACAGTTAAACAAAGGGCAGGTGGGGCCGGGGGGCAATTGACATACAGGGGTTGCGCTTGCAACCCCTGTCTGTTGACATGAGAGAGAGGGGGGGCAAGAGACAAATAGACAGACAGACAGAAAAAGAAGAGAGAGAGAGAATAAGAAACAAAGAGAGAGAGAGAATGGAAATGGAGAGAGAGAGGGAGATGTATCAAATGAAATCACTAAAACTGGAATGCAATCAAAATTGGAAAAGCAACAAATCAGGTGATACAATTATTTGGTTCAATTAACATCAACTGTCGATGATTTTCGACTTTAAGTTTAAATTTTATATTTAAATCAATTCTTTTCTAAAATCCGTGGTGCTTTTAAATGTATATTCACTTTTTTTTTATTTACAAAAAGAGACAGTTCTCGGATAAAGAGGAGGAAAACCAAAACCAGGAGACAGTTTCCGAGGAATTACCAATAATGTGGTTACGAAAGAGATACAAGAAATGGAATAGAAGGGCGTTCATTTCAACCCAGTTTCAACACGCTGCATATTCAGGATGGAAAATGATTTCTGTTTTCTTCACTATCTCAGACTCTCCCATACTCTTCTCTCTCTCCTCTTCTCGCTATCTCCTCTCTCTTTCTACTCTTCTCTCTCTCTCCTCTTCGCTCTCTCTCTCTCTCTCTCTCCCTCGTCTCTCTCTATCTCTCTCTCTCTCTCTCTCTCTCTCTCTCTTTATGGTTTACTTGTTTGAAAGTTCACACACTTCTATTTACCTTTATTAAAATAAAAAAAGGAAATATCTATATTTATATTCTCGCCAGATGAAAATGATGGACTTGGAACCATTTCGGTATTTCAACGAATAAATTTAAAATAGTTCTTTTTTCCAATTAAATTCATATAATCAGGGATGTTCAGTATACCGAGAGGCTCTGCGTGAAAAGGAAACGTGTAAACGATTTAGGACCTTTAGAAAATTGTTCTCTTTAAGGTCTGTTGTCTGTGGTTATAGTCACTGCTGTTGTTTGTTTGTTTGCTTCTGTTGGTGTTGTTACTGTGATGGTACTGAATAATGGTTGTGAATTTGTTATGTTACTTTCGTTTGTTTTGCTGTTCACAAGTTAATTTGGTTACGTATTTGTTTTAAGTGAGTCTGATGTTGTAGGTTTACCTCAACGAAAATGAAAGCGTAAAAAATGACATTGCAAAAACCAAGGAAAATCAAAGTATTTATTGGAGAGACCAAATCTCCAAAAGCCGGAGTCGATAGAAGTCTAATAAAGTATTATACGTATCTGAGCCACAGTCACTCGGTTACCGTTTATCTGACATCACTAATTGGATAAAAGATCATTATAGAATTATCTGGCCCAAGGGTGGTCTGGTTTATCCGCTTTGCTCTGTCTCTCGTGCACTTCTTTCTTCTTCTACTTATTATTATTATTAGTATATTATTTATTATAGTATGATTAGTTATGATTATATTATCATTATTATTATTGATCACATTATCATTAATTATTGATATTATTATTGATTACTGTTTTTACTTGTGCTGCGTTTCTTGTTCTTGTTCTTATTTTCTATTTTCTTTATGTTTCTTTCTCTTCTTTCTTTATCTTCTTTGTAATCTTTATACATCTTCTCTCTCTCTCTCTCTCTCTCTCTCTCTCTCTCTCTCCTCTCTCTCTCTCTCTCTCGCCCCCTCTCTCTCCCACCCATATTTATTCTCTTCTCTCTATCCCCATTTATCTATCTCGTCGCACATTCCCTCTCCACAAGCGCGTGCGTTTTCCCATCACCTCACATCATATTTTTCCCTTGGTCCCATGTAGTATCGTCACAGTGCTATCGATTCGCATGTCAAAGTGTGTCCTGCTGCAAGACAAGGTCGTCAATTGACTATCCCGTTTCCTCATGTTCCTGGGAACGGAAAATTCGTGGCAGGGGTCTTAGCTTACATAGGCAGACATGTTCATGTTAGGTAGGAGTTCGTGTGCGAAATGCTGATGTTCAGAAATGTAACGAGGGTTGTGCTGTGTGAGGAGGTGCTTGAGGTTAAGCGCGAAAATCGACAATATTTTGTTGAGTGTATTCTTTGGTTTAAGTAGCATCATTTGTACGTTTTTTTATGTCTTGTTTTGTCCAATTTACAGTGGCTTGTCTGATCTTGAAGGAAATTGTAATCTCTATTATACAACGATGGCTTTTCATTTCAGTTAATATATATGCTCCTCAAATTCTAATGCTTTATCTATATCTCTATATTGTCACCCTTTATGTAGTCCAAGCTTGTCTGATAATTTTACTGTCCTTCTTTTTTTTCTTTTTATTTAATTAATCTTTCTGTTATTTTCATTTATAGTTAGTTTTCTGTTTCTTATAGTCAGTTTTGTTCCTTATTTAATCTTTTACATTCACCTTATTCGTTTCTTATTCGTCTATTTAGCTTATTCTTCTTTTGCAAACTTCTGCTTATTTCCTTATTCTTCGCTTGTTAGCTTCCTCATCTTATACCTGTTCGCTTTTTTTAATACTGTTTCTCATCTCCTCCTTCATCATCTTTTTCTCTTCTTCAGGATTCTTTTAACTTCTTCCCACTTTTCAAAAGACAAATGTCCTTTCATACTGATTGTCGAAAATTGTTTAAGTGACATTTCAATAAAACTCAGGCAATATCTGGATTGCGTTCCTGTTTTATTCCCAATTCGAAATTGTCGCCGAACAAATGTATTGAAACTTGTCAAAATTTTGGAGGAATATTCCGCCATAAGGAAAGACAAGAATAAATGCAGAGGATGGCGGGAAGGGGGGTGGGAGAGGGAGGGGCAGGGAAGTAGAGGGAAGGGAAGGAATGGCCAACACACACCACATTATATATGTGTATAATAATATATATATATATAATATATATATACTATAAGATATTCTATATATATGTGTGTGCTGTGTGTGTGTGTGGTGTGTGTGTGTGTGTGTGTGTGTGTTGTGTGTGCAATTTTTTTTTTACAAATACAGGCTTCTAGATGATAAGGAAATACACATTATGAAAACAAACAAACAGACAAAAAAAATAAAAAATAAATGAACACATACAAAATTTTTGAGCCAAAATTGTTAGATGATAAAGAAACTTATATATATATATATATACATATAATAAATATCTATATATATATATCTATATATATATTTATATATATATAATATAAAGAGATCAGAACGGAAGGAGCACATGCAGAAAGCCTTTCCTCCGTTTTCGTAAGATATGATATATTTCAACATGGCCGACTCGTTCGTGTGACGTTGCTGGATGTATCGGATCTTCGCCACCACGTGTGACTTTACTGACGCGGGACAAGGCAAATTTATTGGTTCCTTGATTTTTCCTCCTTTCGAGGCAAAACGTGTGAAGAGTAAAATGGAACAGTTTTCTTGTATCCCATGTTTTCTGACTGTCTCTTATATGTCCTGTCTTGTGCGTCTGTCTTGAAGAATGAGATCACACCTTCGCGTCCATATCGCAGGTCCCTCTCTCTCTATCTTATCTATCTATCTATCTATCTATCTATCTATCATCTATCTTCTATCTATCTATCTATCTATATCTATCTATCTATCCATCTCTTCTATCTAGCTAGCTAGATAGAACTATCTTTCAATCAATTATCTATCTATCTATCCGTTATTCTCTGTATCTCGTCTGTCTGTCGTCTCTCTTCTCTCTATCTCCTATCTCTCTCTCCTCTCTCTATCTCTCTCTCTCTCTCTCTCTCTCTCTCTCTCTCTCTCTCTCTCTCATCCTTTCGAATTTTCTCAGGGAACACGTTTTACATTGTGTGTCAGTCCTTGTTTGGTTTTTTATTTTTTTATTCTTATTAATTTTATCTTCTTTCTATAAGTTAATGTTATATATCTGCCTAATTCATTCCACACAGCCACACAGTTCCCTTACTATAAAATGTCACATTTAGATATTTAAAGGACCGCCCGAACTTCATGCTATTCATTAACATTACAAAAGTATGCAGTGCAGCGCCGGAAATTTAAAACAGTGAAATATTTAATTATATCGAAATCTAGCCGTGAGTAGCACACACAATTAAAAAAAAGTATTAGATTTCAAAAAACACATATAGATTTCTTTCATTTCTGTTGGAATGTAAGGAAATTGAAATATGCCAATTAAAAATTCACTTGATATTATATTCTATAACAACACACATCATGATTAATATTAAGAAGTGACTGTATGTACACACACCAAACACACACCAAACACACACACCACACACACACACACACAACACACACACACACACACACACACACACACACACACACCACACATACACACAACACACACACATACAAAAAATAAATGCACCCATACTTACATAATTACACAGTGGCCGAGTGGTTAGTAGCATCGGGATTTTCAGCAAATCAAAGCTCGAAAGTTCGCCGTCCCGGAAAGAGCAGTTGTTCCCTTGGAAAGGAAATTCATCCTCGGTTCCCGATTGCAAATGGACAATTCATTACAGTGTGTAAATGTACATGTACATAGATATATTTGAGAGTTAATTATTTGTCATGTTAAAATATCAAAGTTAATAATATTTATCGGCACAAAATACTATGAACATTCAAGTATATGCTATATCAATATGTATGTTCATAGATATCGTGTAATATTCACACATGACGTTAAACTGCATTCGGTAGGATTTCGAACGTGGGATAATGAGATACCCTTTAGCTACCAGGTCACCTGAGCAAGGGTAGGCCTGTGAGCTCTCCCGAGACTATGAATACCGGTGTCACTGCGGGGTTACTCTCTCTCACGGGTATGGGGGATGCTTTACGCTGTTAATGGGGCAAAACCCCTCCTGCTGCCTTGCAGGTATAAGCCTCTCAAGGACAAAGGCTATGGAGCGAACCCAGAAGGAAAAACCGTGGAAGAAGAATTGGGACCCTCACCAAGTATACCTAATTATTACATCATGAATCGTATATTCATGAGTCCTATAGTAAGAAGACAGGAACCACGATAAGATAAAGTAACGAAGAGAAGCGAAGCAAGGAAAAATAAAGAAGAGAACAAGGACAACAAATAAAACAATAAGCGTGCGACATAAACAAAAATATGGAATCGAAAATAAAGAAAAAGCGCAAGTACAAAATGGTCAAAAGTGCGGAAAGATTACGTCTTCACCGCTCCTCCACAGGGTCCCGTCCACACATCAACGGATAGATCTCGCGCCTTTTCATCTTAAAAAGTCGTAAAATGTGTGCACACAAAAAAAAAAAACGCATTACTAAGAAAACCAGTGCGAAACATAGAGCCAGAGAAAGAAATATAGCGAAAGAATAAAAATTAAATAAAAGTGCTGTTACAAACACACTATGCATAAGCGAGACAGCAGCCAAAAACGAACCCAGCGCCCAAAAGAGCTGCGATACACGCCAAATAATAATACTAAAAATGTGATCATACAAAGTCGCGAGGAAGAGGCGTAGAGAGGCGAGAAGATAATAATGATCCAGGATAATAAACCACTAAGCAGTTGATAATAATAATCTATCACACTGGTGTAGGCGCAACCAGCCTAGGTCAGTGGCTCTCAACCGGTGTTAAATAGAGAGGGAAAAGCGTCGGTGTTAAGCGGCATCCGGTCAGAAAAAAGTATCCGCAGAGGGACAGAGCAGGGCGAGAAAATATAAGAGTAATTGTCAATAAGTGATAAATGTATTAAAAGGACACACCACACCGCGAAAACGTAGAGAGCTCGGTGCATCATAGCGAAATGTTAACAAAGTACAGAGATATAGAAACAAAGTGCAAAATAGTCATACGGGACGAAAGGTAACCACAGTAATCGCGACGGGAGCCGAACACACATACGCGGTAGTGACAGGCGGAGGAGGACGCAAAAAACAGGACAGTAATGGCAGTTAAAATGATCCAATCAAAATAGACACACAGTAACGTTGTCAAATTGATATGATAAATGGTGCATGATGATGATGATGATGATGTTCAGTGCATGTGTCATTTCATGTAACGTTTCCATTGCTTCATGATGATGATGATGTATGATGATGTGCATGAATGATGATGAATGATGATGATGCTTGATGATTGATGACTAGAATGATGATGATGATGATGTCTGATGTGATGATGATAATGAATAAATAATAATACATGGTATAATAATAAAACAAGACAGTTTTGGATCATTTCTCCTATAGTAATAGTAACTAATAATGATTTATACGTATGATAAACACTATTTTTTTTTTTTTTTTGATAATACATCAGTAATGAATATAATAAAATAATAATAATAATTATTATTATTATTATTATTATTATTCATATAATAATAATAATAGACAATAATAATAATAATACTAATAATAATACATAATATAATCTATAATAATACATAACAACAATAATCAATAATGATAATGATAATATCAAAGATAAAGATAAAAGATAAAGATAAAGATAAAGATAAAGATAAGCATAACAGATAAGATAAAGCATAAAGTAAAGATAATGATAAGTATAATGATAATGATAATGATAATGATAATGATAATGATCATGCATAATGATAATGATAATGATAATGATAATGTAAAGATAATGATAAGCATAATGATTATAATAACAAGAATCCATTCATTTTATTATTATAATTATTATATTATATCATTATTGTATATCATTCATTATTATTATAATACTTATAATCACTCGCACCCCTATTACATTATCAATCTGCATTTGTTTTTATTTGGACTCCTCGATAATTTTAGTAGTTGTTATTCTGTTATCTTCATCCATCTCTACACTCTCCGTATTTTATTCCTGAGTGCGCCCATCCTCCTTTCGTAGGCATACTATTTGCTTTTTGTTCCCCCCCTATAAAGACATATTTGATACGATCGTTATGTCAATCATTTGATTTTTTATAGTGTACTTTTATGCAGTTTTTCTATTATTTTCACTATTGTATTCGCCACTATTTTGCCAGTTACGGTCATTAATTATCAATCTAACATTATGATTTCGTATCATTATGATTTTTTCGCGCCCTCTTCCCCTCGGATACTTTTTTCTGACCCCCCCCCCCCCCCCCCCGGATGCCCCTCCCGACGCATCCCTCTCTATTGTATATTATAATTAATATTATGATTTAGATGATTATTATGATATTACTCATTATTCTTATTATCATTATTACTATTACTATTAGATTATTATTATTAATTATCGTTATTAACACGACGTTATTATCGCACGCATTATTATATATTATCTATATTAGTATTATTATTATTATTATTATTATTAATCATATTATTATATTATTATTCATCACTGTGATATTATTTATTATTATTATCTATTATTAATATTAATTATTTTATTATGTTATTAATTACAATTTCACCATTACGTTGTACTCATCTGCTCGCATTTCCCCCCCGTAACTTTGTATATATATATCATTTTTTTTTATATTACCGCACGCTTTTTTCTTCGCTTCTTTCATTCTGCAAATTCTTCTATTCTTCTGCACACTGACGCGTGTGTTCACTCTTCTCTCTTTATTTTCTGTTTTGTCTAACGAGCGGTTTATGTTCATTTACTCCTTCCGCAATTCTTTTTTTTTTCCTTCTTTTCTTGTTTACTTCTTCTTTTCTATTTTCGTAAGTTTTTTACAGCCGTTTTTTTTCATCGACACTTGGACGCATTTTTACTTTTTCTTATTTTTTACATTTACACATATTCGAGTTATGGTTTACTATTTTTATTTTTTTATTTTTTATTTTTTTTGACTTTGCGCCATTCGCACTCAACCTTCTTGCTCGCTTCTATTCGTCTACTTACTTCAACTTACACATGGCAGACATACGACTTATCCCATATTTCTTGAAATGATTCATAGTATTCAGCGCACAGGGATTATTATATATGTATTATGTTTTATAATTTACACAATTAAGTTAGCCTATATTTATAGTACCCCCCCTCCCCCCCCCACCCCCATGTACATATACACAATTAATGAATATGTCCCATTTGAGATCTATCAATTGGCTGTTAAATAAATCATACATTTATAGATCATCATTTATTATCAATTACTTATTATTGATATAAAAAAAAAAAAAAAAAAAAAAAAACCCCCCCCCCCCCCCAAAAAAAAAAAAAAAAAAAAAATTAAGAATGTATAAGTCTATAATTTTAATTATAATTACAGGCTAACAAACAACAACAACAACCAAATAATAATATATAATATTAAAGAAAGATAATGACAATGGACAATGACAATGGATAATGATAATGATTAATGATAATGATAAGTATAGTAATAATAATAATGAGTATTATATTAGTGTTAGATTATTCATCTAAGTAATAACGTTATTATGATAAATTTTTTTTTATCAAAATAATTACTATTAATAATCATGTGATTATTATTATTTTTTTTTTGTGTCAATCTTTGTGAACATTATTATTATCTATCCACTATTATTTAATTACATCTATCACTTATTTTCATTATCATGATCATTTATATCATCTTTATACCTCTTATTATTCGAATTTTAAAATTAATGCTCTTAGATTATTAGAATTATTATAATCATTAATCAGTAATACTATATCACAATACATCACCAGTTTCTTCTTTAATTAATATTCATGAATGTTATGATGTAGTATTGAGATTATAATACTATCATACCATTACAACAGTATATGTCATTACCAGCCTATAATTGTTACATTATCCATATTATTATTTAGTACTAATATTGGCCATTACTATAAGATATCTATGCATAATGAGTGTTATCATCATCGTATAATCATAATGATAAGCAGAATCAGATAAGAATCAAAAGCTATAATCATAATCATCATGTAATATCATCATGATAGAATAAATAACCATTGTCAGTCCACGCTGATAATGATTGACCCAATGATGTTTTGCGATGACTCATAATGATAATTACAACAACAAAATCACATAATGATAATAACCCCCCCCCCCCCCCCCCCAAAAAATAATAATGGTAAATTAATATAATATTGATAACAATATAGTCCAATCCAACTCACATAAAACAACAACAACAATCGAAGATAATTGTTTCTGATCATAATAAACCCGTTCGTTTGCCTACTACCTAAATATACCTTGCAACAAAGAAAAATATTTATTCGCTAGCATGACAATGGAATTCGAAAAAATTCTCGCAGCTATATTTTTATCTGACCAATATACAATTTACATTCCTCCGTATTTCATGCCATACGCAAAGCTATGGCCCATAGTTCTTTTCCCAATACGTCTTACGAAAGGAAATACATATTTCATTGTGTGTGAAAAGTATGCTAGCGCCGGCTGGATTTACCTGAACTGGAATAATTACAGCAGCGGAGGCACGCACAAGGGTAGAAAAAAAAAACAAATAGGTACTATTCATTGTATGGATGATGATATATTCATCAAATTCACTAGAGGATTCATTAACACGAAGCTAATCCTATTATATGCTCAATAAAAAAGAATAATGTTACGATGGTAATAACGTTTAATTGACATTATAGAAATTCGATGGTGTAAACGGGGCTGTCAAGTCGCCTACCTTTTTCAAGAATGGCACGTTAACGCAATGCCCCCCGAAATCACAGCTGCAAAAGCCAGTTTGCAGCATTGGAAGAGGAGAATCTAACTATTTAGATCCCAGTGAAATATCCAGCCAGACTAGGTACACCCGGTGATGAACTGGTGGAGAGCGAGGAAGGCACCAGATGACCTCGTTCTGGATGTCGCCCAGCACTAGGCACACGTACAAAAGTCATATAAGGGACTACAGCTTCCGGTAACCAAGCAGCGATGGTGACGAAACGCATTGATGCAAGATGGGCTTCAATCACTAGAAACCGCACCACACAAAGAAGAGGTTGAACAGGTGACATTGCAACGTCGACCGCTAGAGGCAACCATTGCTTGACGAGCAATGTAACAGGTGTGAATATCTATTCACACCTTTTCGGTTGTTCATACAAAGTAATTTAAGTAACTTTTTCTTATACACTAGATACTGCACTCATACCATAATGCCTGCCTATTACGTCTATTTCATGTTTCTGATATTCTTTTACAAAATAAAACATAATGGAAACAGTCCTCAACCTTAGAAGCACTCTACAATGAGTCCAGACCTGCCTGCCAATGAAGCCCCTCCCCCCGAACAAAAAAAAAAAAAAAATATCATATACCATATATGTATGTATGTATGCTATACATACATACATACATTAATTGATTTATATATTTATATGTATATACCTGACATTATATACTTATTTTTTGTTGTGACTATTTGTGCGAGAAGGGGTCAGAATGTGGCATTGGGAAAGTATAAAGCTAAGGAATATAAATAAAGGGTTAACAATTTCTAATTTTCTTCAACACATGCCATCCAGGTATTCAGTGTTATAGCCCTTACTAGGGTGTAGGTTTCACAATGATTAAGCTTGACAGCCCTCCGGCGTTTCGAAATGTGTTATTACATATTTTCTGTTTTTATCGCTCTCATGTGTTTGGATCTGACGAATAAAAGATATCATTTTATTAATTCAAAATCATGCCGATGGCCTAATATATACAAAAAATGACAAAAGACTAATTATGGCCAATTATTAAGCTATGTATGTAAACGGATGTGCATGGCAAACAAAATGAAATAAAGATCAGGATAAAGGACAGTTAAAAGTAGATAGCAAAGATGTCAGATATCATAAGCACATGTCATTGGGAGTAGGCTTCTTGTTTTGTCAAACCCCTCCTGCGGATCACCCAGATAGTAGTTCGAGTCGAATGTGGATAGATTCCCCGAGAGATAACGCCACGACTTATTAAAATAAAAGCGAAAATTCGCACGCATCTTCAGAAACGAGGCGTAAAGTGCATCAGATTATCGCTCATAACTTATACACATTTCGCGACGCATCACAAAGTATTGACTTGGTATTTTCATAGACACCACAAACACAAACACATATATGATATATATATGTGTGTGCGTGTGTGTGCTGTGTGTGTCGTGTGGATGTGTGTGTGTGTACCATAAAGTCAAACAGTGCTGACTAGTGTGTGTGTGGTTGAAGTTGTGAGGTGTGTGTAGTGAGTGCTGTAGTGTGAAGAGATGTTGATGTGTGTGCGTACTCTGCTGTGTGTGTGTGTGAGGGTTTGTATTGATTCACATGTGTGTGTTCACTGTGTGTAGGTGTATGGTGCTGTGTGTGGAGAGAGAGAGATTGCGTGTGTGTAGTCTGTGTGTGTTGTGCTGTGTGTTGTGTCGGGTGTGGTAGGTGTGTGTGTGTATGGGAGAGTGTGTGTATATATGTAGGGTGTGTGAGGTTGAGTTGCGTGTGCTGGGTGGGTGAATTTGTGTGTGTGTTGTCATGTAGTGTGTATGTGTGTGTAGTGTGATGCTTTGTGTGTGTGTGTGTGGTGTGTGGGGTGTGGATTGCTCGGGTGTGTGTGTTTGTCGTCGTGTACATATGTGTGTGTTTATTATATAATATATATCTAAATAATATATATATATATTATATATAATATATATAATACTAACATATAATGATCGTCGTGGCTGCTGATGGCTGCCACATGTGTCGCAGGACTGTATACTCTGGCCCGGAGCACTACATGTGATCCCTCATCCGATCGTATTAAATGCGCAGCAACCAAGGGCTTCCAGTGACCATGCACAACAATTTGTTATTTTGCATCACATTTCTTCTCAAAGACGACCGTACTATCATCTTCAGTGCACTCCACAAAGAACACTCCCTCTTATTCCGATCAAAATAAATACATTAGAGCCAGGACAAAGTCTATCGTCCCGACAGGAAGAATAAAAATAAACGAAATAAACTACGACAAAAGCAACTTCTCAAAATACACCGACTAACCAACTTGAAGCCCAATCCCCCATATGTAGGATTATAAAGAACAGAGAAACTCCTTGGAACGAGAACACCTCCCCACTAAAGAACAAACACGCCTAAGTTTAACACGCAACCTTTTTTTATGGCTCCACGGCATCTATACCGTAAATATGCTAGTTCTTCTACTTCGACTCTCTCCCTAACGTGTCCGCTAGACGGCTCGTCTAGACAACGAGATCAATAGCATAGGAGGTCGAGTCTGTAGAGACATCGTGGACCACCCAATTGTTTTCTTAGAAATTCCGCCATACGCACTGCCTTAGTGTAGCGGATGGATTTCATGAGCCTGCGAATATTGCGAACTAGCAGAGTAACGCGCCGTTGCTCAATGGTAGGCTTGTTCTCATGTTCTTATAAGACAACGCCTTCCCCATATCTTTTCAAGAATTCTGTGTTTGGCAACCAACTAGTATTACAGCTAGGACATTTTAAACAATATGCAATGTTTGAACATAAGTCTGAAGTAAAAGACTCTCTTTTTCAGAAAAGTGCTGATAGTATAGTTATTCGTGAAAATTATATTTAATATTACCTGGGGGAAGGAATATTTGAGAACACGTAATGTTTTCGAACGCAATAACTTAATCGTCCGAATACGGTAATGTGATGTAGGGGTTGCTTAGAAACGATGTAAGTTTTAAAGTCTGGTAAAACTTATTATTTAAGAATAATCTTAGGGTTTTCGATAAAACTGTCTAGGTAACTATTTGTTTCAAAGTAATTTGATAAGAACATTCTTTTCCCTATCAAAAAGGGACCAGTGGAGCAAATATTATATGCTTTGTTAATTAAGGAGGGTATGCTATTAATCTTGTAATTCTTTGGTTTCGTAGCTCAAATAATTGCATTTCCAAACCAGTAAAAGTAGGTTTTCTGTAAAAGTAGTGTACAGGCGAACGTTTTCTTCGGTGATAAGCGTATCAGAAAGGAAAGTTACTTTTTTGTTCAATTTCACAGGTTTAAATTTAATGTTGCGGTGTTGGTCATTAAGGTAGGATAGAAACAGTTGTACATGTGATGGATCCCAGAAAATGAGGATCTCTGGTTCCTGGTACCAGCGCTCCATCTCGCATCGCTGGACTTGGTACACGCGATACGGATAATGTGGCCAAGGAGATCGACCACATTCTTGTCAGCACGCGATGGAGGATCCCCCAGAACTGCAGGGTTTACCGAGTGCCGAGTTCTGTGGCACCGACCATAGGCTGCTTGTGGCTACCCCCGCGGGTCCACTTTAAAACTCCCCGTCCCTCCAGTGGCCACCCTAAGGTGTTTCACTTAGACAGACTAAGGGAGGGGGAGTGTGCCCGTGGGTTCGCCACGGCAGTCTCTGACCGATTCACAGAAACCAGCAACCTGACGGACCCAGTTGCTCTGTGGGGGTCCTTCAAGCGCATAAAAACTCGAAGCAGCTCAGGAGTCCATTGGCATACGCCCAAGGACAAGGCAGAATACCCTCTCCCTGGAGACATTACAGGCCACTGAAGCGTGTCGCAAGGCTCGGCTGAATGGGAATCAAGTCTTGCGTCGTTCCATGGTGCGTAGGGCTCGGCACTGCTGAGAAGGGGCAAGGAACAGTCCCATCAGGAATCTTGCTGAGGAGTCGAAGGGTCATTTTTTGGTAAATGACCTTCTCCCTGCCCACCAAGCCCTGAGAAAGCTGAACCCTAAGCCCCCCCTCACAGGTGACTGCAGTCCGTCAACGGATGGACGGATCATCTCAGATCATGTTGTTGGGGTTTATGAACGTTGGGCCTGAGTATTTTGAACAGTTGTACCAGGTGGGGCCCTCCCCAGTTTGCTTGGATGCAAGCTTAG
>NW_023664426.1:0-7500 GCF_015228065.2 Penaeus monodon
TGGATGTAAGGTGTGCGTGTTAGTCATCATTAGCTATGGTCTGTGGTTACCTCGTGATCATTACCTGCTTTCACTCTCGACAAGGTTTGTGATTACGCAGTGTCATCTATGCACTGCATGAGGAGATCCTCCTCTGACATCACTGGCTAGAGTAATGATTCGGATACGGATATTGATTAGTTAATCACTTTCAGTGGTCATCTTTCTGTTATGATGCACCATTTTCAACCGCAAGGTGTGCGCGTTAGCTGTAGTTAGCTATGGTCTAGTGGTTGCCTCGTGATCATTAACCTGCTTTCACTCTCGACAAGGTTGTGATCATTAATCTATGTCACCGGTCGCCTGCGTTGGAGGGGATACTCGTCTGTAGTACATCATTTGTTTCATTATTTCTCTTATGATGCGTCATGTACGAACATAAAATGCACATGTGAAAGTAGGTTAATGATTTCCGGGTACTGATTATGTTGTTGTGGACATTGGTTGCGGTTTGCGGTTTGTGGTTTCGTCAAGGTCACTGATTATGTCACGGTCACTGACATACTTTCACATTCATGTACGTATGTGAATGTGTTTGATTTTGTCCACCTTCCCTCTACTTGCCTGGATCCCCAGGATAAAACCACATATCTTTATGTAGCGAAACACCGAATGTTTTGGTGCTTGGTTTCTAATAACTTTTTTCGGATCAAGCAGATATATATATATATATATATATATATATATATATATATATATATATAGAGAGAGAGAGAGAGAGAGAGAGAGAGAGAGAGAGAACCTTTATAATTAAAAATATTGAAATTGTTGACAGGTACGGTTTATGAGTGTCATTTTTTAAATATTCAAACGACTTTACGCAGGGAAAAATTGAGAAATATAGTAACGAATGTGCCCCTTCCCCTCTCTATGTAAGCGTTGTCGTCAAAGGCGCCCCCCTCGCCGCCGCCGCCCTCGCCGCCGCCGCGTGCGGTTTTACTTCCCCGCGCGCGCATCCGCGTCAGTGATGAGTGCGGCACTTGCGGGAATATAGAGCCCCTCGTCTAAGCTGCGGTCAACATTACAGGGAGAAATATTCTCTGACGACGAAGAAGACGGTGATAACGTAGGCAGTTTACATGCTGAATGATTATAATGTAACCGCCAAGTAAAAGTTTTGTTAACAAGGCTGAAAATCGGTTACTGATGACAGCTAAAAGTGCACCACATTGTGAGGAGTGCCATTGGCGGTCGCACATTTAGTGGGAAAATGTACAGCATTCTCAGACGTATGTATTTGTCTCGCTGGAAAATGTATCGGAGGATTGGGTATATTTCTTCTTTAATAACAAGGTTAGGTGGTACTTTTATGCAAAAATACATATATTGATACCATTGGTAAGCATTATTTGTCATTTAAGAATAGAAATTACACTTTTACATAAGGAAATTTGGTAAAATACTAGCATGAAATGGCTCGGATGCGGTTGTTAGTATTTATAAGCCTCTATCAGAATCTGAATGCTCCTTCCGACAGAGGTGACACGCCCGGAAGACAGCAAATCGTGTCCTGTTACCGTCGTATTTCTGTCTGCGAATGGGAAAAAATAAATAATTGCGAGGAAAGCGAGAAGCAAAACTTGAATGAATGATGGAATTATAAATTCTGACAAATTATCGTGGCAAATGTTTGTACTATGTTGATTGTGTATTGCAGTCATACGAGTAATTATCTATTTTATACTACTAATGGAAGACATATTACTGTTTTATCAAATTTTATGTTTTCTTCGCAAGGAACCTCCAAGCTTGATATGGCTATAAGCATCACCAGTTCTAAGTCAATCAATGTCAATACATATTTAGTGTTGTGTGAAGTTATGTTATAGCTCCAATTATGATTATAATCACCATTTTTTACATCCTCGCGGTAAATACAGCATCGCGCTTAGTCGAGGGGAGAGGGGAGGAGGAGCAGATTTAGGAGAAGGGTGAGGCCTCGCCAACAAGATATGGCATGTTTGATAGGGAGAACAGACCGTGAGCTAGCGGAACGAGTGGGTGTGAAGAACGATGTGCTACGAAGATCAACAACCGAGGCGAGCATTTCTAAAACTTTCTAGCTATCTAGAACATGGGGGTTTACCTTGGTCAAATGATTGAAGGGGTGCGATTTCCATGGTAGATATTCATTAACTATGCAGTTCTTCACGAAAGGAGACGAGAAAAGTACTTCCATGGTGTCGCTCTATTGTTCGCCTCTTCCTCACTTCGCACGTCCATTAATGGTGTCGGTGAAGTCATTATCTCGTGACAAGCAGGGGTATTCCCTGATACCTGTCTGTGGTCGTCCGTTATCTGGATATTGCCTGGAGCATTGTCAGAGTTTAGGAAGACATCTTTAGATAAATAAGACTTTTTGTTAAAGATGATAGTAATGCTATAACATTTTGACACTTACCATATATTTCCCAAGTCTGAAAAAACTGCTCAGTTCATATACATTTACTTCAATAATCACCCTTGTATTTGAAAAAAGGGCATTTTGCTTTCTATAAGTTATGAAAAGAAGCTTTTCCCTCCCTTATTATGAGGTAATTCGAATATTTTTTCTCCTAAACAAACGCTTTTTTACTTGTCATTTAGAAAATATTGCTTCGGTTGCGGCTTTTTCCCCTTTAGGACTGTGATTTTCAACCCTTTCTCTATAACTTACCTCCTCGACTGTATGTTGCTCGTCATATACCCCTTTACTGCCATGTAAAACAAGAATATCTAATGTAGACACACAACAAGAATGCACCTTTATTTATTTTTATTTTTTTGCAAAGAACGTTTTGATTAAGAAATATAATATATAGTTGTTGATAACTCGGTTTAAGAAAAGAAAAAAAACCTGCATCAGTTGGAAAATCACATGCTGTCTGCTAAGATCTATCGCATCGCGGGTGTCATGTATATTTACTCCCTCTGGTAAAAGTACCCATGGTCAAAAATCTCTGCTTTAGGCTAATTTGTGTGTGTCTTTGTCCAATATGCGAACAATTATAAAAGCATTATATCATGAGGGGCAAACAAGTTATATTATTTAACCCTTTTTTTTCATATTTCATAAAAGTTCTTGGTTTTGATAAAGAGTCAATTGCTAAAAGGGGAAAATGTGTTAACAATTAATCAAAGCCTTCTTTTTTGATTCTTGAAGATAGAAATAGTTTACATGGGTCTTTAACAGTTTTCGTCACTGCAGCAACTAGTGGCATAGTGAAAAATTATAGGTGAAGGATGTTTTCTTCATTTGGCATGCTTGTATATTAAGTTCTTCAGAAAATGTGGAAGAGGTCAAGTAGCAAGTTTTATTCAGTGTCGACTTAAAGATATTTTCTCTCTTTGTAAAAGATTTAGGAAAATATATGTATGTATTACTTAATAAGTGGTGCCTGAATGCGCAAACAATATTTGTTACCGTTGCATCGTTCTTTTTCTTCCTATATACGTGTAGCCAGGTACTATAGACAATTTCGAGGAGGGGGAGTAAATTGCTGAAGAGCTAGTCCACTTTCTGTGTTGATATCATCATAAAACGGAGGATGTATTGTTATGCGATCTCTTATGGAAGGATACGCTCGTCTGTATATAGTTATACATATGGGTCTTAAGGGAAAACTAAATATATTTCCTAAGTTGCATTGTAGATTGTAAAACATCGAGAAATGCGGCAGGAACATTTTAGGAAATATACCGCATTGTCCCTTGAGGTTAATTAGCAAAACATAACTGAGTCAACACGTGGGACAGGTGGTGACGCTAGTTGGTAGATAATTAGGTGTTCAGGCGTAAATATGAGGGGGAAACCCGTCTTTGACCTGGTGTAGATACCTTGAAAACACTATTCAGGCTCTCTAAATAGAATCAGACTAGCGTCTTTTCAGTCTATTAGGTAATTAACCTGTTAGTTTTATAAGTATGGAACGTGCAAAGTATGAAATATTGGTTATCGCATTTACATTTACACAGAGACTTTAGGCCTGTTATTTGTGTTATCGCCTCTTAGGACGTGTGTTTGTGTAAGCTTGAGAGTCATAATAAAGGCATATGGGGGAGGAAGGGGAGTGATGATGGAGGTGGGGTCGTCAGCGACAACTGACATCGGGCTATCATATTGATCGTGTCACGCTCATTAGCTATAGGTGTGATCACTCACCTGTAACACTTCAGTGCAGAGCTGTATTATCTCCTTAAGCAGGACTTGTGACTGGTGATTTGTTTGTTTACTTCATTTTTCTTACTATTATTGGTTTGTAATGGGGTATGGAGGAATGTGGGACAGGGGCGGTAGGAAGGGAAGGAAGGATCACCTGTTTTCGGGTCAACACCTTGAATTTGGTCATTACCTGGCCTGACTTCTATCCGTCCTGCGGTTGGGTTCTTTCCCTTGCGCGGGTATTTGTTATTGGTTATGAGGGGTGATCATTCGTCTGTAACACGGCCATTTGTCAAGTCAGTTACAAGTTCAAACAATAGTTATACATATGGGCAAGTAGTGACGCTAGTTGGTAGATAATTAGGTGTTCAGGCGTAAATACGAAGGGGAAACCCGTCTTTGACCTGGTGTAGATACCTTGAAAACCCTATTAATGCTCTCTAAATAGAATAAAACCAGCGTCATTTCAATCTATTAGGTAAATAACCTGTTGTATAAGCCTAAAATTTTCAAACGTATGAAATATTGGTTATCGCATTTACATTTACACAGAAAATTTAAGCCTGTTATTTGTGTTATCGCCTCTTAGGGCGTATGTTTGTGTAAGCTTGAGAGTCATAATAAAGTACAACAAGAATTTCATGATCCTTTTCAATAAACTATATTTTTATTATGATGTCTTTGGGATGTAAGAACGGCTAGTATAACACGTTAAAATATGAGAGGAGGTCGCAGGCTTATCAATTTTGAATTATTCTTATTAGGAGCAAGAAGAGGTGGTTGTTTAGGTGTTCAGGCGTAAATACGAGGGGGAGGAAACCCGTCTTTGACCAGGTGTAGATACCTTGGAAACCCTATTAATGCTCTCTAAATAGAATAAAACCAACGACTTTTCAATCTATTAGGTAATTAACCTTTTAGTTTTATAAGCATGAAAGGTGTAAACATATGAAATAGTGGTAATCGCATTTTACATTTACACAGAAAATTTAAGCCTGTTATTTGTGTTCCGCCCGCCCAACAATATCAATAGTTGCCAGCATGGAAATATTGCCGTCAATGGTATTTAAAGCCCTGTTTAGTCGTTTGGTGAGTGAACAGTGAGTAACAATACACCAGGAAGAAAAGAAGATATTCAATGGAGAAACCCACGTACACTGCAAATAATAAATGATCGCCACCTGGAGATATCACCGCGATGAAGAAACGGGTTAAGTTCCGTAATCCACTGGTGACAGACTGTCATTTAAGAGGAGGATACGACCGAGACAAAAGAATTATCTTCCAGACAGCTCTAACTTATCGCTACATAGATGGTCCTGACACATGCCCTATCAAACATCCAAGAGCTGCCACCGGTGAAGATGATCTATCCAATATATTCTCATCATTTGCACGGTTTCGATCTTGGCAACGGGTCATCGCACGGTGAGAGGAGTTTGTTGGCATGCGGTAGTAATCAGACAATGGAGAGTTTTCCCTCGTCTGCACCGCCTCCGTTATATGCTGACTTGATTCCTCTCATTGACTTAACAGAAGACGATGAGGATTCGACAGCATGCAGTGATAGTAATGCAGGCACGGGTTAGAATTTTTCCTTGTCATCTGCATCATATGCAGGGTGGGAAAAAAATGTGTGTGTGTGTGTGTGTGTGTGTGTGTGTGTGTGTGTGTGTGTGTGTGTGTGTGTGTGTGTGTGTGTGTGTGTGGTGTGTGTGCGAGCGCATTGTATAGTGTTTATACAATCAAAAATAAAAGCATATATTGTATAACGAGTTTTTATAATCCTTTACACTTAATTGTATTCTTATCTCTGGTACAGTGAGAGAGGAGCAGAAATTATCGGTCATTAGAAGACCTGTGTGACCTATTTATTATTGATTTTGACAGTTTCAGTCATTAGGAGAGACGGTATCCCTCGTCTGTAACAGAATCAATTCTCGATCTCGGTACAAGTTTAAACATGGTGAATATTGCGGTGTGGATGGAGGAGCCGCGGGTGAGTCATCTGTAGCATCTGCCTACGGGTAATGATTTCGGTTACGGATATTGGTCATCTTTCTGTTATGATGTACTATTTTGGACTGTAAGGTGTGTGTGTTAGTCATCATTAGCTATGGTCTGGTGGTTACCTCGTGATCATTAACCTGCTTTCACTCTCGACAAGGTGTTGTCATTACGCAGTGATCATTGATCTATGTCAACCTGCATTGGAGGAGATCCTCGTCTGTACATCACTGGCTATGAGTAATGATTTCGGATACGGATATTGATTAGTTAATCACTTTCAGTGATTAACTGATGCACCATTTTCAACCGCAAGGTGTGCGCGTAGCCGTCGTTAGCTATGGTCTAGTGGTTGCCTCGTGATCATTTAAACCTGTTTTCACTCTCGACAAGGTTGTGATCATTAATCTGTCACCGGTCCCCTGCGTTGGAGGGGATACTCGTCTGTAGTACAACATTTGTTTCATTATTTCTCTTATGATGCGTCATGTACGAACATAAAATGCACATGTGAAAGTAGGTTAATGATTTCCGGGTATTGATTATGTTGTTGTGGACATTGGTTGCGGTTTGTGGTTTCGTCAAGGTCACTGATTACGTCACGGTCACTGACATACTTTCACATTCATGTACGTATGTGAATGTGTTCGATTTTGTCCACCTTCCCTCTACACAGGCATATATTACCACAGGGGTCCAGGTGAATATAATACCACGGGGGTCCAGGGGGCGTTGCTCCCTGGCTAGGGAATTTATAGATCGTAGTGTATAAATTCCACAGGATTAAGGTTAGGCTGGTTTATTGGTTAGGACGCACTGTACGATTACCACGGGGGATCTGGATTATGTGAAATCCCGTAGATTTATGCCGAACGGTGGGTTTGATTCCCGTTTTTTTTGGGGGGGGGGCGCACCGTTGAGACTTTGAGATATGGCGGTGGCGTCCGTAGAGTTTCATACTCAGATTTTAAGCGTATTTTGTACTTATTTTACAATTTTTGTTCTCTTTTCTTCTTATTTCAGCCTGTTTTACTCCACAGTTTCCCTGATCTACTCCATGCCGTCCCCTGCTATTGGGATTTAGCAAATGACATCAAGATTATCGGCTGGAGAATGCAGCGGAAATGATCATCAGATTCGTTCTCATCACAAGAGAACAAATCTGATGACATAAACATTGTCAGGGAAGACCCGATTGTCATTTTTGGAAAATTAATCAAAAAATAGTTTTTCCAGTTCTTAGCGCAGTTTCGTTACCGCTGACATAACCTGTTATCAAGAAAGTTTAGAACATTTCTTTAAATAAACATTTC